>NC_026005.2:31385480-31466266 GCF_000442705.2 Elaeis guineensis | reverse complement strand
AATCTTTAGTATAAGAAAAATCTCATACAAAATAATTTTGTGCGTGGAGATATATGGCGTGCAAATCGGGTTGGCATAGGGAGAAGAGTCCTATTCCAATAAGAACTCCTAATTTACTTATTTGAATCCAAACCAAATCACATCTAGTTTAGCCCAAATAAAATATATGAAATCTAATCTAATTAGGTTCATAAATTTTTAATCAAATCTCAATCAAATTAGAAATTGATGAAACCAAAGTCCTGATCAAATCAGGGACAATTCTCCTTTAGCGATTAGATCATCTCTTAACCTAATCGGGTCAAACTTAATTGAATCTAATTCAATTAGATTTTATTTAATCCATTTTGCTCAATCAAATTGAGCTAATCAGTAATCTAATTGCTAATTAATCCTCTATTAATTTACTAATACTTTTTCACCAAGTCATTGAATTAGATTAAGATCATGCTAGTTGAACTGGCACCTAGATCAGTCACACTGATCAATCTTAATGACATGGGTCAGCTCGAATCACTAAGTGGTCTAATCAAGATATAATCCATCAAATTAGTCAAGTAAGTGAGATTGATGGAAGGGTCTGCTATGCTTACTTTAGACACTATTGAAATGGCCAGATAAGCCACTCCCAATTAAAACCATCGGTCGAAATATCGAACTTACCTTAGACACCAATTGGTTAATTAGTTTCGATTTAACCAACCTAATGATTCAGATTCAACCACTAAGCCATAATCAAGGTCCATTTGGTCTAATCAAAGACATAGACTTGACCATCTACAACTATTGTATTGGTTCTAGAGAAGTCTTGATTTAATCTAATTCAATATTTGATTAGATTTAATCAATTTCTCTAGTTAGTTCATTAACTCTTTGATTCTAATCTTAGGTCTAACCCAATTAAGAGGACCTGATTTGAGCTAACCCATGCCCCCATATTTTATGCGAATGACATTAGATTTTTAATTCATAATTCTAGATCAAATCGATTCTATACTTAATTCTCAATTAAGTTCAGCATCAATATGGATTTAGGTTTAGGTTTGAAATAATTTGTCAATTCAGTTTAAAACTGGATCGGCTCAGTAATTATACAAGCACAATTCAAAGAGTTTCAGATCTAAAAATTCTTGCAAAATACTAAAATAAAATCAATCATAAACACCTTTTAGATTATATCTAAAATCTTTTATGATTCAAGATTTTATTTTTTCATGATTAAAATAATTTTAATCATATAGATTAGATGTCTTATTTTTCATAAATTTTGTATCACATACAACAAACCTAGGGTTTCAAAATCTAAGATTTTGCAGAAAAATAAGTTCTTCCTTCCGCGTTCTTCTTCATAGGATCAAATCACATGGCACCCCTACACGTCATAAGAGTACCCCATCGAACAGAAAGAAAGAGCCTTTAAATCCTTCTTGCTTCTATGACCAGACGGCCTGGTGATCAATCCAATCCAAGTACTTGCTAATCAGATCATCTAATCTAATCATATATCATATATGCTTGAATTTAGATCTAATCTAAATTATATTAGATCTGATTATAATCTTAGATTACATCTAAATCAGATTATAAATATCAGATACATGATATAAAATTAGATTTTATCAATGATCAGTACAAACTAGGACAACCTTTTCACTGTAAAAAAAAAATCCTACAGCAGGACAACCTTATATCAGTTTGTATGATCAACCATTAATTAAATTTAGATCTAAGATATCACATATCAGATCTAAATAAAATTAAATTTTTAGATTTAATATGCACAAAAATCATGTCACAACGAATCTAGGCTCTGATACTACTATTGGGATGCGTAGGCGATTTTATGCATGTATTTTGAAACTTTTTTGAAAAAATTATAGCAGAAGATCATTAGATTAATCAAATTAATCTAATATGCATATGATCTAATCATCAAATCAATCTACGCTAAGATCTATGACATGTTATGTTACATATAAAATCTGAAATAATCCGAAGATAAAATCAGCATGCATGTATGTGAGCAGTAGATCACATCTACTTCTAATCTGAGTTCAGAACTCCATATCTGATCGTGGGTCGATGATCTTCGCTGTTGAGAATATGGTAGAGAAGGTCCTTACTAGTTGTTCACAGCTGCACATACATCTGGCCTTTATGAAAAATTCACTCGAAGCTCCGATCTGATCAGGCTTCTCGAGAGTGCTAGCTCGCACGAAGACCTTCTTCTTGACTGATCTAGATCTTTTCTTCAAATCTCTAAATTTTTTTCAGAGATTGAAGATGAACTTCTAGAGGAGATGAAGAGGTGAAAGAAAGATAGAGAAAAAAATAATTTTTTTTTTAATTTATTCTCTTTTCTCAAACTCTTAGAACCAAAAATTTGAAATTCAAATTTTTGCACACACACCAAGAGAGAGGACCCTCCTCTCTATTTTTCACATATGAACCATGCCCAAACTTCCACCACGTGAAGAGCTCATTTTTGGTATCTTACACACATAAAAAACTACAAAAGCCCCTTTTATAGGGGTGTAATGAGGTGGGGTGAAGAGTTCTAGTGATCCAAGACTCTTACAGGATTTCACCTCCCTTCACAACTCTACATCCCAAAATATGCCAAAAAATATAGGACACCCCTTTCTATATTTTTTTATGATAAATCAGTTCTCCAACTGATCTTCCACAAAAAAGCTTCTCGAAATGTCACACATATAAGGAGAAAAAAATTTATTGGTGTGGAGAGGTTGATCTGGATGAAAACAGATTCTCCTGATATGAAATATTTTGAAATCCAATTTCAGAATCTTTCTTTTATCAAAACCAAATCAAATTTGGATGTGAGATAGATAAGAAAAAGAAATTTTTGGTATTAAAAAAATCTCACACAAAATAATTTTGTGTGGAGATATATGATGTGCAAACTGCGTTGGCGCAGGGAGAAGAGTCCTATTCCAATAAGGACTCCAATTTCCTTATTTGAATCCAAATCAAATCACATCTGGTTTAGCCCAAATAAAATATATGAAACCTAATTTAATTAGGTTCATAAATTTTTAATCAAATCTCAACCAAATTAAGAATTTATAGAACCAAAATTCTGATCAAATCAAGGATAACTCTCCCTTAGCGATTAGATCATTTCATAACCTAATCGGGTCAAACCTAATTGAATCTAATTCAATTAAATTTTATTTAATCCTCTTTGCTCAATCAAATTAAGCCAATCAATAATTTAATTACTAATTAATTCTTCATTAATTTACTAACACTTGGTAAATTAATTTATTATAATTTTTGCATAAGATTAACCATCAATCGAATTGACGATTAAGCCCTTGAATGATCTTCAATCGTTGATCAGCTACATGATCAGTCAGAAATTTCCTTTGAGTGTGACCCCATAGGTTCGAACCTAAGCCGGTAGCATAGGAACACCTTTCTGAACCAATCGATGTAACCATCTAGCAATGATGACTTGATGTCCGAATAGGTCGAATGAAGACGAAGCAACATTCAAGAACCATTGGCGTATGGCTACCATATAATTCATCCCTTTGACCCTAATGCTCGAGCATGATCTAGGATTTAACTGTCAATTCTAGATAAGTCATCTATATTGTATTTCAATCTTTTTCAAATCCATCACATGGATTATCCGAGCCCAAATTTTGCTAAATTGAAATACACTGATGCATATCTCCTACTAATTCGAAGAGGTCAATCCCATCTTGACTCACGCACTAACTTAATAAGTATTTGACTGCATCCAAAAATCTTTCGTCACTGAATTAGAAACTCAGTTAGTCTGACATCAAAATACAGTGAATTACTTTCAAATCACCGTGATGATCTCAGGTCGGAGGGACACTTATACCCATACCCTTCGTGAGCTACCCTTGACAGTAGAGTGCTCTGTAGTTGGTCATGTTCAGTGACGATGTACCCCTACATCTCACTTCCATGTTATACCAGTGTCTCATCACCATTTGGTTACAAGGACAACCAACGTATATAGCACACAACGACCTACACTTGATATTGCTATCATCTTAGTAATAGCATATCATTTGCTCGCAAACCAGTTTAAAGACTACACGATAAATCCTCCTTTATCGATCAAACTAGTCCTAAGAATTTCATCATAATATAGAAATTTATTAGAAGATGTATCCTTGTGATGAAAAATATCAAATAACTTTTATTATTTATCAATTCATATACAATTATAGTTAGCACAATTATCACACGATTGACTTTAGGACACACTTCCCAACAAACATAAATCACAATAGCAATCATATAATCATACCAAAGATTCAAATAAGGGTACATTAGAAGTCATAATATATGACAAGCATATTGAGGAAAAAAAAAAGCAACCCCTAATCATATTAGACATGTATAACACCCTTAACCATACATCGATTTAAGCATGAAGCTACCATAGTAAAATAAATTCCAAATTATCAAAAATTCATAATTTTAATAATTAAAATTTAAAATCATGATACAAATAAAGTCAAAAATATTTTTTGACATTAAAGATCAATGCTAAAAATCAATGTAACATATTTGGCAATATATGATCAACAACAATTCTATGCAAATATTTTGTACTTGTTTGATCGAATCAGATAAGGGTGGCTCTGATACCATTGTTGGGATCCGACCATACAGTAAAAAATAATTTAAAAAAATTTAAAAAAAAATAAAATAATAGCTTTATCAAATAAAACTATCGAGCCAGAATCCAAACTCTAGAATCACCTTATTGATATCGATAAAATAAAAACAAGCATGCAAAAGTGATAGAATTTTTATTTTTATCAAAAAGGAAGAAGTGGCATGTTGGTGTTCTCCATGAGACTCTAAAGTAGAAGTCCTCCAACAGTGATCCACACAAAAGTTGGCTAAGGTTCTTCCTAACCGATGTGCTGCTGCAGCCTTATCTTCTCAAGAACACTATCGGCTTCGAACTCATAGTACGATCGCACCAAAATCTAGTTGCTTCTGAACATGCTATCAAAATGACACCAAGAAGATACTCTTTAGATGTGTTACAACCTAGGATTTGATTTTTGGCTCCAACACAGAAAAATCAAACCCTAGGGCACTCAAGCAACACTTGCTAAAAATCTCACCACCCTTTTTACAACTTTTGCCACTCAATTTTTTCTTGCCTTTTTCTCAAATTTTTTTCAAAATTTTTTCTATGATTTTCATGTCCCAAATCTTTGGTTTCAACCCAAAATCACAGCAGGTAGCCATGTGGGACATCCCATATATATAGGGGACGTGTCATGGGATGAAGGGGCGCCAACCTTTGGCGCTCCATTTTCTCACACAGTGAATAAATCAACTGTGTGGAATTTTTGGTGCATGAGAGACTTCTCACAAAAGGACTCTCCTTCTTCTACATTCCATAAAAATCTCACTTAAATTTGGCAACAAATCAAAGGACTTCTGGTTTATCATTTAAGGCAACGTATATAGTTAAGAGCCTTCATGAAGGACTCTCCAACTTCACATGATAATTTGAGGTGGGGAGGCATTTATTTTTGATGTGGCTTCTGGTGGGCACAAAGGAGTTCTTCTCTACTTAAAATTATTTCAAGTTGGATAAAGATCTAATCTAAATTGACCCAATTCCATTAGGTCAAAGACAACTGGTCTAAGTTAGCTCAAATACTTTCATCTAAACCAATTTAAGAACTTGGATTAATACAATGTGCTAACATATCAAATTAACCCATAAAATTTATATTAAACTCTAATTAAATTAGACCAAAATTAAATTTTAAAGTGTGTGACCCATTGGATTTTAAATCTAACCAGCAATGGATCAAGACTTTCGACGTAACCCTAATCCGATGAGATTAGGTCACCCAAAGAGTCCCAATCAATTTGGACTCTTTCAAATTGATTTTAGAATTAAATTTTTTTAATTCTAATAAATCTATAAGTCAAGATTGATGTCTAGCAATATGTCATTTCTATCTGAAAGATTTAAAATTTTGATAAAAAATTATCAAAATATCCTTCAATGGTAAGTTATCGTGTAATTCATCCCTTCAGTCAAACAACATCCTAGATGATGTTGCCCAGCTATGCAACCCAAGAGGGGGGGTGAATTAGGTTTCTAAAAATTTTAAGCCCAACAAATAACTTATGAAGAACAAAACAATGGCTTTAAATCAATATTAATTATCTAAAGTAGTATTGCAAGGATATAATAAAGAAATAAGATAAAGCGATAAAGCACACCACAAACACAAGGATTTATAGTGGTTCGGTGCTAACCTTGCACCTACATCCACTCCCCAAGATCCCACTTGGAAATTTCAATCCACTATCCTTTGTATTCAACCCGAATACAAAACGTCGGAAACTCCGACACTAGCTATCCCAAGCTAGAATACAAGACGTCGGAAACTCCGACCCTAGCTATCCCAAGCTAGAACACTTGTTTCCCGGGTACAAGCCAACCCAAAACACTCCGATTTCAGGTTCGGATCAACCTTTCCTTGTTTTGGAAATCCTCCAAAAACAAGAGCAAAAACTCACAAAGAGTAAGAATATTTAGAGCACAGATGAATACAATAACAGCTCCTTAAATGAGCAAATATAACAATAAAAGCTTTACTCAAATGAAGAACCCCTTTTTCAGATTTTCTCAAGATGAATGAACGGTTGAACGCTTGAGAAGAGGTTGATTGTTGATTGAAGATCTCTTGAAAGCTTTGAACGATCTCTAGATCAAGGTTGAAACGATAGGCGTGAAGAATTCTCTCCTTGAAAGATCTTCCTTTTCTCTTTCACAATCTCTCTGGTATATTGTGGATCCTCTCTCTTTTTCTCTATGGATATTTCGTTGATCTCAGGCTTTTTCTTGCAAATTTCGAATCCTCTCTTCTGTTCTTCTCTTTTTCCTCTTTTTCTCTTCACATTTGATTTCACGTTTGATCCGCTATTTAATCTGCAATTTCTTTCATCATTTAAAGCATTTTGTAGCATTAGAAGCAAGAGAAAACAATTTAGGCAGATAAAGAGCCGTTAGAGGATTTTTAGGAAGCATAAATGGCAATTAAAACGGGCAAAAAAAATAGCCGTTGCTGACATTTTCCGTCGCAGGGGTCGACTCATGAGTCGACTCATGCTTCAGGAGTCGACTCATGAGTCGACTTCTGTTGCAACAGACCAGAAGATCTGATTTCTGGATTTTTCGGCTCAAATCAGCAGAGGTCGACTCATGAGTCGACTCATGCCTTGTGGGTCGACTCATGAGTCGACTCACAGGTCGTGCCAAGCCAAAAATCCAGCGTGCCATGGGAATTTTTTTTTTTTTTTTCGTGCCATTCAGCTCATAGTGCCATGAGTTGACTCATGAGTCGACTCATGCACTTCAAACCTTCATAACTTCAAAAATATTAGTCCAAACACAATGAAATTTTCACCAATAGATTTCAAATCATTTGTTCTACCAAATGGTACTATCAAATCAGGATTTTAGTGAAATTATGATTTTGCCCTTGAAGAGCATAAGGACTTTTTCAATTGTTTGTATCCCTTCAATCTGCTTTGTAATCATCAAAATCAATCTAGGAGCAACAATCTCCCCCTTTTTGATGATGACAAAACATATGAACAAAAATATTTATGTTAATGCATTAATTTCAAAAGAATCCATTATGGGTGTATATGCTTGAAAAGAGTATGATTCTTTTGGCATGTAATATAAATGCAAAAATAGTTTGTCCATTTTCTTAAAGATTTGAAAAGGGTATTAGATCATTTTGAGTTCAAGATATTTCAGAGCAAGAGAAGATAAATAACTTTTTCTATGTATCAGAGCAAAAATAATTTTTACAATGATATCAGAAAAGATTTTATAATGTATCAGAGCAAGAAAATTTTTAATGTATCAGAGAAAATTTCATACAGTATCAGAGCAAATGTTATAATATTTTAGAGAAACCTTCACACTGTATCGGATCAAATGTTATCATGTATCAGATCAAGTTGAAAGAAATTGTAGGATGTATCAGAGTAAAACAAATTTCTTATTGATGTCTCAAGGTGAGTAAAATTTCAAAAGCAAGTTTGAATATCAGAGCATATATATAAAAAAATACTTATTTGCATTGTACTCATGATTTTGCTTTTGATGGATTAAAGTTCTGTCTGATACCAAATTTCTTTGTCTGATACCAAATTTCGATACCAAAATTTTTCAAAGTTTTATTTAATCTTTCAATCCTTGTTTTTGTCTAATTTCTCCAATATTTGTTTAATTTCTTCAATATTTGTTTTAATTTAATTTCTCCCCCTTTTTCTCATAATTTAGGGTTTTGCTTTTTGTCTAATTTCAATTTTTGTTGAATTTTAATTTCTCCCCCTTTTTGACATCATCAAACATAGTTAACTCTTTCTTTTTCTTTTCTGAAAATATTCTTTAATTTCTTCCTCTTTAGAGTTTTTCACAGATGTTTGCTCCCCCTTAATATAGCAATTATCAATAGCAAACAACAATAAGTAGAAGATAATATTTCAACAGATGTATCAGAGATTGAAATATAACCAAAATATAATCATTACAAAGAGGTAGAAATATAGGTAAAAGATGATTCCATTAAAATCATAATTGTTTCAATACATAGAATTCAACCAGCTAAATGTCAATACATGGCCCCAAGGTATAGATCCTAGAACAAGATACTAACTCCTAAGATCTAGATAAGTCAATGATCAGAGTCATCAGATATAGGGTGAGGAGATGATGGATCAAAAGTGCGTCCTCTACCCCGTCTGCCTCTCCCACGAGCAGGAGAACGAGATGAACTGGGTGGCTGAGAACGCTGAGATGCTAGGGACTGAACAGAAAGGGTGAGTCTAATAGAATCAAGGACGTTCAGTGCTCTGGAAACAGATTGAAGTAGAGCAGTGAACTGGGTGGTAGCATGCTCACTCGATCCTCTGATCTCTTTCCTCAGTAGCTCATATCCACCTTCTAATACTCCTCTGAGCCTGCCAGCCTCTGCAGTGAGGTCTGTGACCTCAATGGTAGACTCCTGTGGCTGGGGATGGGCCAATGCAAGGACTTGCCCCTGCAAGTCAAGAACTCTGCCAGTAAGTCTTCAGACTGTATCCTCAAGCTGCTGTATCCTGACGGACTGATCTGAAATCATCTGAAATATAGTGGAGATGTGGGGAGTAATGGTCTGATCAGAAGAAGTAGCTCCAGGTGCAAAAGAAGTACTACTCCACTGGCTAGACAACAAAGAAGCCACACGCTGAGATATATGCTCGATCTGATCGTCAGCCAGTCTGAACTCTGAATGAGGTGCTCTGCTCTCTGGCTGATACACTGGTGTGGGCATCCTAGTAAACTCAGAAGGGCCAGCCTCAGTATCATGAATGAACTGGGTATCTGGTGAAGCTGCCCTGAAATCATGTACAGGAGAAGATGGACCTTCTTCTTCTACTCTGCCTTCAGTTCTGTCTTCAGCTCTTTCCTCAGCTCTCTCCTCAGCTCTTTCTTCAGAGCCCTTGATCCAACCACCAACAGTCTTTGTAATTCCCATTCGGTGCAGGCTGTGTTGGTTGAAAGTGTCCACATGTGAGAGCTTGGTAGGTGTCTCCCCCTCACAGCTAACTCCAAACCTCCTAAAAACTCTAGTAAGGGCCATACCATAAGGCAAGTGTGCCTTGGATCTGTTCAAAGTTTCTCTCATGGCCTCTATCATAAGTGTAGGGAGGTTTAGGGGGGTCTGAGTGATGATATGAAACATGACACATACATCTCTGCCAGATAGTAAGTCATGTCTACCACTCCTAGGAAAGAATAGTTTTGTCACAATCTGATGCAGGACCCTCATCTCAATGGACAGTAGCTTTGCTTCCAATTTGTTTAAACTTCCTGAAAAATCTTCTCCTAAGATAATTCTGATCCCTTCTTCTTTAATTGGGAGTTCCATATATGAGTATCCTTCACTAGGCAACTGAAGTATCTCTCCCAATATCCTAGAATCCAAACAGATGTCAATCTCCTTTACAGTTGAAGTCACAGACCCGTTTCCATAATTTAGGTTCTGGTAGAACTCTCTGACTAGATCAACATAGGTGACTTCCTTAAGAGAGCAATAAAGTTCCCATCCTTGATTTTTGATCTTGGTAGCAAAAGTAAAGCCTTCTTTCTCAAAGAACCGAAAATCTATATTTTTTTCGGTTTCTACTTTTCTATCAGAAAGAAGATTTACACTGGGGCTTATGGAGGGTTGAGAGGGACCTTGAGCAGGTACTGAAACTGGATTGGGAACAGTGGAAGACTGAGCATGCCTTTTCTTTCGGACAATTTCCTCAGGCTCTCGGATTGATTTCCTTCTTTGGGGAAGTTTCATCTTTGGAGCCATATCCAGACAAGAAGACTTGAATTCAGTGGAGGAGGGATCACAAAAGAGTAAAGAAGAATTTTGGTGGAGAAAAGAAGTGGATTTTGAATGAACGGTGAAGTTCTAGGGCACGTTCCACCCGCGCCTAACACTGCGAGAAAGCACAGAAAAATCCTTTTCAAGGAGGCGATTTTTGGTGGAGAGGAGGAGGGAGAATTGCCTCAGAATTGATCCTTGGATTTGGAGCAAAAAGAAGTTTGGAGAGGACGGCTTTCGGAAGGAAGACGACGAGAAGATGAGTCGTCTCATAAACAAGGTTTTCCGTTTTAAAAACAATGAACCCAATGGAAGTTGGTGGGATTTACAAGTTTGCCATTGAGTCGACTCATGGGGGTCGACTCATGAAGTTCAGAAAATCAGGAAAAATGCAAATAAATTCCAGAAAAATTCAAAATTTTGGGAGAAAGAATTTTGCTCAATGATAAGTTTTTAGAGTGATAAAACTAAGCTTTTGGAACCAGGATAGATGTTGAAAATTGAGCTCTAAGAGTTTTTGACATCTATTCTTTGGAAATTGAGAAATTTCAGATAAATGGATCTAGAATTCCTAGATTTCTCCTAATTTCACAGAATCTTTCCTCACTAAGGGCCTTTGTAAAGATATCAGCTAATTGATTTTCAGTGCAAACATATTCAAGAATTATATTTTTGTTTTGAACATGTTCTCTTATAAAATGATGTCTTATCTCAATATGTTTAGATCTTGAATGTTGTATTGGATTTTTAGATAGATTTATAGCACTTGTATTATCACATTTTATTGGTGTTTCATTAAGTTTGATTCCAAAATCTTCGAGTTGTTGCTTAATCCACAAGATTTGAGCACAACAACTTCCGGCTGCAATGTATTCGGCCTCAGCCGTAGACAGTGCCACCGAATTTTGTTTCTTGCTAAACCATGAGATTAGGTTAACTCCAAGAAATTGGCAAGTTCCACTTGTGCTTTTTCTATCTAATTTACATCCAGCAAAATCAGCATCAGAATATCCTAACAAATTAATTTGTGAGTCCTTAGAGTACCATAACCCTATAGTTTGTGTACCATTTAAGTATCTAAGGATTCTTTTAACAGCATTCAAATGAGATTCCTTAGGATTAGATTGATATCTTGCACATAAGCAAACACTAAACATGATATCAGGCCTACTTGCAGTTAAATATAATAATGAGCCAATCATACCTCTATAGTATTTTAAGTCTACGCTTTTACCTTCATCATCCTTGTCAAGCTTACATGAGGGACTCATTGGTGTGCCAATTGGTTTGCAGTTCTCCATTCCAAATCTTTTGAGTAGTTCCTTGGTGTACTTGCTTTGGGTGATGGAGATTCCCTCTTTTGATTGTTTGATTTGGAGTCCGAGGAAGAAGGTGAGTTCTCCCATCATGCTCATCTCGAACTCTCCCTGCATAATCTTAGCAAAGTCTTGACAAAGGGATTCATTAGTAGACCCAAAAATTATGTCATCAACATAAATTTGTATAATTAGCATATCATTTTGGTTTCTTTTAATAAATAGAGTTGTATCCACATTGCCTCTTGAGAAACCATTATTTAGTAGAAATTTGCTTAGCCTTTCATACCATGCTCTAGGTGCTTGTTTTAGACCATATAAAGCTTTATTTAATCTAAAGACATGATTGGGAAAAGCATGATTTTCAAATCCAGGGGGTTGTTCTACATATACTTCTTCAGAAATATATCCATTTAAAAATGCACTTTTAACATCCATTTGAAATAGTTTGAATTTCATAAAGCAAGCATAAGCAAGTAGAAGTCTAATGGCTTCTAATCTAGCAACAGGTGCAAAGGTTTCATCAAAATCAATTCCTTCTTCTTGATTATATCCCTTAGCAACCAGTCTTGCTTTATTTCTAATTACATTTCCATGCTCATCTAATTTGTTTCTAAAGACCCATTTTGTGCCAATTATTGAATAATCTTTAGGTCTTTTCACTAAGGTCCAAACATTATTTCTTTCAAATTGACTGAGTTCTTCTTGCATAGCATTAATCCAGTTATGATCATTTTCAGCTTCTTCAAAAGTTTTAGGTTCAAGTTGAGATACAAAAGCACAATGATTAAGTACATCTCTAAGTGAAGAACGTGTTTTTACCCCATGCATAGGATCACCGATAATTAATTCCTTAGGGTGGTTGTGAACATACCTCCATTCCTTGGGTAAGTCATTTGTACCTTGAGGTTGTTCTTGAATTTCTTCACCTTTCTCATTTTGTTCATCTTCTTGATCCTTGTTTCTGGAGTTGCTGAATCTTTTAGAGTGATCTCCTTCATACCTTCTATTAGTGGATCTGCATCATCAACACCCTCATTCTTCCTTGAAGGAAGATCGTTAGATTCATCAAAGACAACATGTATGGACTCCTCAACTACTAAGGTTCTTTTGTTGAACACTCTAAATGCTTTACTAGTG
The DNA here is from genome assembly GCF_000442705.2 of Elaeis guineensis. Classification (NCBI taxonomy): domain Eukaryota; kingdom Viridiplantae; phylum Streptophyta; class Magnoliopsida; order Arecales; family Arecaceae; genus Elaeis; species Elaeis guineensis. Next base: position 31,453,383 of record NC_026005.2, on the reverse strand, counting down.
GAGGAGTAACCTAGAAGGATTGCTTCATCTGATTTTGCATCAAATTTACCAAGTTTTTCTTTGCCATTATTTAATACAAAACATCGGCAACCAAAAATATGAAAATAGGCAATATTTGGTTTTCTTCCTTTCCAAAGTTCATAGGGGGTTTTCTTTAAAAATTGTCTTATTAAAGCACGATTTAAAATGTAACATGCTGTGTTAATAGCTTCCGCCCAAAAATATTTTGGAAGGTTGCTTTCACAGAGCATGGTACGGGCCATTTCTTCTAAGGTTCTATTTTTCCTTTCAACTATCCCATTTGTTGGGGTGTCCTAGGAGCAGAGAAGTTGTGGCCAATTCCATTTTCATCACAAAAATTTTCAAAGTCATGATTTTCAAATTCTGTTCCATGATCACTTCTAATATTTTGAATTGAAAACCTTTTTCATTAGTGACTTTTCGATGAAATTTCATGAAAATTTGAAAAGTTTCATTTTTGTGAGCTAAAAAGAAAACCAAGTAAACGAGAGTAATCATCAATTATTACAAATCCATATCGTTTTCCTCCTAGACTAGTGGTTTTAGTTGGTCCAAATAAATCCATATGTAAGAGCTCTAAAGGTCTAGAAGTTGAAATAGTGTTTTTGGATTTAAATGATATTCTAGTTTGTTTACCTAATTGGCATGCATCACAAATTCTATCCTTTTCAAAATTTAATTTTGGCAAACCGAGAACTAAATCCTTTTTGATTAATTTTGAAAGAGAATGCATGCTAATATGTGCAAGTCTACGATGCCACAGCCAACTAGTCTCATTTATTTTAGCATTTAAGGAAACTAGGCATTGCATGTCTAATTTAGTTAAATCATTCAAGTCTACCATATAAATATTGCCATGCCTATGTCCTATAAATTTAATGCCATCGTTAATAGGACTCGTCACAATGCATACAGATGATTCAAAACTTACTTTATACCCTTTATCACAGAATTGACTAATGCTAAGTAAGTTATGCTTTAAACCTTTAACAAGTAAAACATTCTCAATGTATTTGGAGGGAGTGATACCAATGTTACCTATCCCGATGATCTTTCCTTTGCCATTATCTCCAAAGGTGACCATCCCTCCATCCTTAGCATCAAGCGTGATGAATTGTGATTCATCACCAGTCATGTGTCTCGAGCATCCGCTGTCAAGATACCATTTCCTGTTTCCTTCTTGGGATGCTAGACACACCTGCAAGCACAGATCAAGTTTCTGTCTTAGGTACCCAAGCTTTCTTGGGTCCTTTCAGGTTAGTCAGAATGGTTCCTTTTGGAACCCATATTTTCTTTGTGTTTGCATATTTGTTAATAAGACATGTGTATGATTTATGTCCTATTCTTCCACATTTAAAACAAGTAATATTTGTAGGCTTTTTGCTTGAATAATTTGCATAAATATCCTTCAAAAATTTTTGTTTCTTCAGGGGTTTATAACCAAGTCCAGCCTTATCATATATAGCTTTCTGATTATCAAGGATCATATTTAGCTTGTTTGAACTTAAGGTGAACTTATCTACTATAGATTTCAGTCTGTTAATTTCATCCTTAAAGTTTTGATTTTCTTGAATCAATGTGAATTTTTCAATTGAAAGAATTTCAGCTTGTTTCACTAAGGACTGATTTTTAATTTCAGCTCTTTGTTTTTCTTCCCTAGTTTCTTTAATTCATCAATTGAATCATAGAAAGCTTCATGCAATTCTTCAAAAGTAAATTCACTAGTGGATTCAGAAGTTACCTCATTTTCATGTGCCATCAGGCACAGATTGGCTTGTTCGGTTGAGGTTTCCTCGTCGGAGCTTGAGTCATCACTCGCACTCCAGGTCGCCATCATTGCCTTCTTTTTGAATTTCTTTGGACCTTTCTTCAATTGAGGACATTCGGATCTGAAATGTCCTGGCTTCTTGCACTCGTAGCATATAGGGGTTTGATCTTTCTCCTTTTCTATGCTTTGATCCCCTTTTGTAAATTTCTTTCTCATCCCCTGTTTCTTTTTCTTAGAAACTTCTTGAATTTCCGGGTGATGAGAGCCATCTCCTCATCATGATCTTCATCTTCAGAGTCATCTGTTTCATAATCAGGTGAAGTTGTGGATTTGAGGGCAATGGTTCTTTTCTTTTTGATTTCATCCTCTTGATGTTGCATCATGCTAAGTTCATGAGTCATCAAGGATCCAAGAAGCTCTTCTAGAGGTAGAGTGTTCAAGTCCTTTGCTTCTTGGATGGCAGTCACCTTGGCTTCCCAAGTTCTTGGCAGTGACCTGAGAATCTTCCTTACAAGTTCACTGTTAGTATAAGATTTGCCAAGACTCTTTAAACCATTGATTATATCAGTAAAACGAGTAAACATAGCAGTTATGGACTCATCATGCTCTATTTTGAACAATTCATATTTATGTACAAGCATGTTTATTTTAGACTCTTTTACTTGATTTATTCCCTCATGGGTGACTTCTAACCTATTCCATATTTCTTTAGCAGATGCACAAGTAGAAATGCGATTAAATTCACTAGCATCTAGTGCACAATAAAGAACATTCATAGCTTTGGCATTTAATTGTGCCAATTTCTTGTCAACCTCATCCCATTCTTTCTCGGGTTTGGTTGACTCTTCACCATCTATAATCTTGGTGGGTGTGTGAGGACCATTCACTATGATACTCCACATATCATAGTCGAGTGCTTGTATGAAAATCTTCATCCGAGCTTTCCAATAGGTGTAATTAGACCCATTGAAAAGTGGAGGTCGGTTTGTTGATTGCCCCTCAGCTAGAGAAGTTCCAACATGGGTTGCCATAGATCTTTGGCTCTTTGATTGTTAGATCAAAGAAGGGCTAGAGCACTGGCTCTGATACCACTTGTTGCCCAGCTATGCAACCCAAGAGGGGGGTGAATTGGGTTTCTAAAAATTTTAAGCCCAACAAATAACTTATGAAGAACAAAACAATGGCTTTAAATCAATATTAAATATCTAAAGTAGTATTGCAAGGATATAATAAAGAAATAAGATAAAGCGATAAAGCACACCACAAACACAAGGATTTATAGTGGTTCGGTGCTAACCTTGCACCTACATCCACTCCCCAAGATCCCACTTGAGAATTTCAATCCACTATCCTTTGTATTCAACCCGAATACAAAACGTCGGAAACTCCGACACTAGCTATCCCAAGCTAGAATACAGGACGTCGGAAACTCCGACCCTAGCTATCCCAAGCTAGAACACTTGTTTCCCGGGTACAAGCCAACCCAAAACACTCCGATTTCAGGTTCGGATCAACCTTTCCTTGTTTTGGAAATCCTCCAAAAACAAGAGCAAAAACTCACAAAGAGTAAGAATATTTAGAGCACAGATGAATACAATAACAGCTCCTTAAATGAGCAAATATAACAATAAAAGCTTTACTCAAATGAAGAACCCCTTTTTCAGATTTTCTCAAGATGAATGAACGGTTGAACGCTTGAGAAGAGGTTGATTGTTGATTGAAGATCTCTTGAAAGCTTTGAACGATCTCTAGATCAAGGTTGAAAACAATAGGCGTGAAGAATTCTCTCCTTGAAAGATCTTTCTTTTCTCTTTCACAATCTCTCTGGTATATTGTGGATCCTCTCTCTTTTTCTCTATGGATATTTCGTTGATCTCAGGCTTTTTCTTGCAAATTTCGGATCCTCTCTTCTGTTCTTCTCTTTTTCCTCTCTTTTCTCTTCACATTTGATTTCACGTTTGATCCGCTATTTAATCTGTAATTTCTTTTATCAAATTAAGCATTTTGTAGCATTAGAAGCAAGAGAAAACAATTTAGGCAGATAAAGAGCCGTTAGAGGATTTTTAGGAAGCATAAATGGCAATTAAAACGGGCAAAAAAATAGCCGTTGCTGACATTTTCCGTCGCAGGGGTCGACTCATGAGTCGACTCATGCTTCAGGAGTCGACTCATGAGTCGACTTCTGTTGCAACAGACCAGAAGATCTGATTTCTGAATTTTTTGGCTCAAATCAGCAGGGGTCGACTCATGAGTCGACTCATGCCTTGTGGGTCGACTCATGAGTCGACTCACAGGTCGTGCCAAGCCAAAAATCCAGCGTGCCATGGGAATTTTTTTCGTGCCATTCAGCTCATAGTGCCATGAGTTGACTCATGAGTCGACTCATGCACTTCAAACCTTCATAACTTCAAAAGTATAAGTCCAAACACAATGAAATTTTCACCAATAGATTTCAAATCATTTGTTCTACCAAGTGGTACTATCAAATCAGGATTTTAGCAAAATTACGATTTTGCCCTTGAAGAGCATAAGGACTTTTTCAATTGTTTGTATCCCTTCAATCTGCTTTGTAATCATCAAAATCAATCTAGGAGCAACAACGATCAAAACTCTAATCACCCTCTTCTTTTCTGTACTTCTAATTCCTCTCACATTCCAGGACACCATGATCATGGGATACACTAGCTCACCTCTGCCAACAGAAAAATAGTGTCTTCTATAAGGACCACTAATACAGGACTTCCTACTGATAACAAAGCACATTGCACTATAGCTCTTTTGGATTGACAGACCTTCCAACCTAGCCTAGGATCCTAGAAAATAAGAAACACAAATGGCATAGATCAAACCTGCTATCACACAATTCATCCACCAACAAGAAGGAAAACAATCATGCAAAGACCATGAGAATCCATTGACCAACCATTGAAATAAGAACCCATCCACTTTTTCCAACATAACATTTGACGAACACAGTTTAGGGAGCACTAAGGGAGCAAAACAACACAAAGACTAGATTCCAGTCCATGGCCACTTCAGAGTCAAAACAACAAAAGCAGACCTCTGAGGGCCAGAGCCCGAGATACCCAGGATCCAAAGCAAAATAATAACAACAATGCTACTACAGGCAAAGAAACACAGAACATTAATATGAGGAAGCAAAACCACATCACTATAGCACACACCCAACCTACAAGGGCAGCACAAGAGCCTTTGTATTCCAAAGCTCCAACAATGTTTTGATGACTTTGTGAGCGACTTCCTCCGAGAAGGAGAAGATGCATGCTCTTCCCCTTTCAATGATAGAAATTGCTGGGGAATAGAGCTAAGAGGCTTCTTTGTTAGAAGAATACCTTGGATGAGAAAGTTTGATCAAATAGAGAAGTATTTAAATAATCATTTCGATAAATTTTAGATTTATCTAAACTATATGATAAAGATAAGAGTTTTAAATTGACATACCTAGGGCTTGGTTGGGTTTATCTATAGAATTTAAGAAGCAAAAATAGAAAAGAAATCTAAAAGCATGTGATCACTACTCTAAAGCAAATTTTGGATCCTCGTACTAGTGTTTATCAAGAACTCTATCCCAAGATACAATCGGGATATCCTCTCTTGAAGCACGATCATGAAGAGGGTTACCAAATATTTCAAAACTTAGCAAAGAGAACAGAAGTAGAGTGTTTAAACACACTAAAGAGAGGAAGTAGGAGAGAGAGAGAGAGCAAAGATTTGAAAAGAGAAATACAATCACTATTTTTTGGTGCCTCATGCCATTCTAACTCATGATCTTATATAGACCATGGGATGATGTGAATAAAGGAATGCTTGGACCAATTGACTATGATGCGAAACGATCGATCGAAGAGAGACACGATTATCTAGTCAAATGGTCAATTGACCATTACAGTAGCGATGATTTAAAATAATAGGATTAAAAATTAAAATAAAGTAAACATAAAATTAACATAGCATCACGTACGCGTGCCACTCCATACTATGCTATATTTTTGCATGCATGCAAGCCAAGTCCGTCCAGGCGTCATGCATGTGTGTGGTGTAAAACCCATATTTCTCCTTGATGCAAGCAAAAGTGGGCAAGAAAAGAAGTTAGATAAACATCAAAAAGAGTTTGTGCCTTTCTAATGTGAGACTAAAATCATAACAAAACTTTTAGGGAACTTTGGAGGAAATAAAAATTGAGTTTTTTTCCTCCAACTCCCTAATAATCCCCCTCGAAACATAAAATTTTAAAATAAATAATATCAATTATTTAATATCAATATAAATGAAAATTTATACTAAGTATTTATACTATGTAATGGGCGAAGTATTTTAACCTCACTTAGTATAGATAGTTTCTATTTGAAAGAATCAAAGTGAACCAAGTCTTGAATTAAGTTCTTTTAACCTAGACTTCAACTATCATATATATAGTATAGAAAGATCTATCATGAGATTGTATATTATTCGCCATACGCAAGTATCTTATTGTTTCAGAGAGCATCTAGGATTTGCCCATGTCTTTTAGCCAAGGTCGTATACAAAAGCTCTCATATAAGTCAGCCCTCTTGAGATATGTGCAGAGTCACATTTTGAGAAGATTATCTCTTCGAAACTTATTTAGAGCTATGCTCTTTTTTAACATCTACATAGAAGCACTAATTATCATAAGAATGGATTGGAGTGAAGACTCCTATAGATATATAAAATCATGTACTCTTTAGCCAACCATTTAGCTTATTATTACATATTGGACTTCCTTCAAAGGGTCATCTATCATAAAGATTGGGTTTCCACTATTGGAAGGCCCATTATAAGCAAGTTCCATCCCCCTCGATGGCTTTAGTACCTTAGTCTTGTTAAGGTCTTTAATAAGGTAATCTATAAGATTGTTGTTAGTTTTTACATAAGATAAAAAAATAACATCATGGATTTCTTATTTTTTTATAGACATTTATCTTACTTTTATATGTCTACTTATCTTTGAATTTATAATTTTTTTTTACAAAAATCTATTATACTCTAGAATCATAAAGGATTGAAATAAGAGAAATAGGAATGAAATTAAAAAAATTTTAGATAAAAGATCTTTAAGCCATCTAGCACCATGGTAGAGGTCAAGGTCCGATACCATGGTAGCCACCCGCAATGCCTTGGACAAAATATCAGCACATAGAATAAAAAAATAAAAAATAAGGGACAACCTTGGTGGAGGCCAATTATAGATTTAAAGTAGTCGATCAGGGTGCCGTTAACCAGGAGTGCCAAGTAAGATAACCGATCGCAGCCCATAATCCATCTGATCCACTACCTATGAAATCAAAAACTCGTTAGTATGTATACTAGAAATTGCTAGCTGATGTAGTCATACACTCTTTCTATGTCGAGCTTAATGGCCATGAGATTACGTCGAACTAAATCCTTTGTAAATTATGTATGAACTTCTGTATAACCATCACATTGTCAAAGATGCTATGACCTCTAGCAAAAGCATCCTGCTCTAGATAAATCAACTTGAGGAGAATCGGCTTCATCTGACCAACCATAATCTTCGCATAGGACTTGTACAAAGTAGTACAAAGATTGATGGATCTGAAGTGACCAGTCTCTAAAGTGTCCTAACATTTTAGAAAAACAATAAATATCCTCTTTCAGGCTTTCGACATGGATCTGGAAGCAAAGAATTACTACACAACCTCCACCACCTTGTCCTGAATGATCATTTAGCATCACCTAAAGAAGGAGGGTGAAAAATCATCTGGACCAGGAGCCTTATCCTCCACCATGGCACAAAAAGCTTTACAGACCTCATCCACCGACACCAAACTAATCAGTATGTCATTGTGCTACATCAAAATATAGTCAGTAGGAGGGGAATAATAGACATCTCATCTTCCCTAAGGTGCTTAGTCTACTTTATCTAAAAGAAACAAAGAACCTCCTATCTGATATCCTCCTCACCAATGATTGACTAATGGAAGAATGTGGTAATCCTATTGCCCTCTCTAATCCATTGGATCTTGAATTTCTAACTCCAAAATACCTCCTGCTAACTCAATAGGGAATGGTGCAATGTGAGTCTCCTCCATAGCTTCACAAGATTCGACTCTGTTGGCTCCCCTCCTGGTCCACCTTCCTCTAAAGCTCAGTGATGACAACCTCGGTCTCATCCAATCTATGAGAGATGTCACTAACCACCTCACAGTTCCACCAATAAAGTCTACGTATCCTTAGCTCCAATCTCCATGTGACACGGTACATCGCATCACCCCATACTGAAAGCCACCACACCTTATGCATAATATCCCAAGATCGAGGGTAGGAGAGCCAGAATTTCTCAAATCAAAAGGGACTTTGATATGAGAAATCCATGTTCATATATATCAATATCGGGCAGTGATCAAATGTAATCCTAGTAAGATGGTGAACCTAATGACTCGGGAACATCTTGATCCAACTAGCAGTACTGAAGTTCCTATCAATATGCTCCCAAACTTTTGCTCCACTCCGACAGTTGTTGCACCAAGTAAATTTGGAGCTAGATAAGCCCAAGTCTATTAGACCATTCATTTAGATGAATTCATGAAATTCTCTAGCCTCGATGATTCAGCAAAGGTCCTGCCTTGCCTCTTCTCTTGGACACTATCAATGTAATTAAAATCCCCTACCACTAGTGAAGGAAGATCCTAATCAATCAATCTCACCACCTCACTCCACACCACATGGCTCTCCCTATGATCTGTGCTCTCATAAACACCATATAAAAGCCAAGAAAGATTATTATTCTCAGATAGTACAATGATCACATGCTGCTTACAATTATAAAAAATATCCACATTCACTCTCCCATTCCTCCAAGCCGCAATGATACACCTGGATAGCCCACGAGACTTAATTACATAGAGTTTCCAAGTTCTCAGGAATCTCCACCTAGCATGGATGAGGTTGTTCTCTAACAAGTGGGTTTCAAGCAGTACATAGATCTAGATTGCGAAGATACATAATTCCTCAAAAAGTGGATATGAAGGATGGTTTCCTAGCCCCTCGAATATTCTACATTAACACCTTTATGGATAATAAATCAATGGCGAGGTGTCGGGTCTCCACTCGACCCAACACAATCCTCAAAGGCTGTCACCAGCTCCTTCATGAAACAAACATGGAAACTAGTCCGATCAACCTCCAAAATGGCTTTCAATTTAGCCACAATCTACTCTTGGCCCTTTTGCAATTGATGGCCTAGCCTACAACTAGCCAAGCGCTTGCCCTCAACCTTCTTCCCCATGCCATCCTTACTAGTTGGGGTTTTCTCCTTGGAATGCTCTCTCCACCTACCTCCAACCATGTGGGTGGTCTTTGGGGCCCAAGATCACTGCTAGCAATGCCACCAGCCCCACCTATTAGTGATAAGCCTATGGCTAGTCATGGATCCAAGGTAACCTCGTTCGGCTCCTTTTAGCAGCCGGCAAAGATGGCATTTGCTGTTGGTCCACCTCCCTTCGATCGATCATCATCCTTCACCTCCTTCGACCTGATCAATTCTTGCTGGCACCAAGATTCCATCATTGTCTCCCTGTCTTCCACAATCAGCATGACCCCCATTGGGATCGCAGATGCCACTCGATCTAGGTCATTGATCGACCTAGGCCACTCTCAATCCATATCACGCTTGGGCCCAGCATCCCCCTTGGCCTCACAATCTTTTAGCAGGCTTCTGGCATGTTTTAGTTTGGAGGAGCGTGCCTCACACATCATAGTATCGCACGGGCTTGGGCCACCCTCCTGGCTCAGGCCAGCCCCCTCCATTGGGCCAAAATCCATGAGAGTTGAGAAAGTCAATCCAACCCCCAACTTCGACTCGGTTGAGCTCACTCGCCTGAGTTCCAACCTAGTCATCCTTCTATTGGGTGATTTACACTGAGCCACCTTGGTCAGTTTCTGCCATCTGCCCAAGTTAGATGGTGACTTGATTAAACCTAGCATTTCCTTTGGTGAACCTAGCATTTTCTTTAATGAAATTCATGATAGGCATCTCCCTTTGAAACCCACACCAATAGGCAGCAAAGGAGCTTCTGATCGTAGTCACTCTCCCTTGGTGAATCCCAAGTGATGAAATCCATTAGAGAAGCATCTTATACGTAGCATCTTAGTTCTTTGATATAGCCAAGGCTATATTTTAATAGAAATAGAGGAGGAAGATGCATGAAACAAAAAGAATAGCAAATATAAGAAGAAACTCTCTTCTAGAGTACTCAGCATCATAAGTGAAGTAGTTCGGCTTTGACTTTGATAATTTTTCACTATGGAAAAAAACATGTTGCCCTTCTTGACTAAGAACTGCACCTATCCCAGTAGAAGAGGTGTCACACTCTACCTCGAAGATCTTGGAGAAGTCTAAAAGAGCAAGAACATCCGTAGAAGCAATCTTTTGCTTGATCTCTTTGAAGGCAATCTGCACCTCTGGAGTCTACTGGAAGTGCCTCCCTCTTATACAATCAATCATTGGAGACATGATGGAGTTGAAACCTTGGATGAACCTATGATAGAATGACCCCAACTCATGGAAGCTCCGCACTTTAGTGATGTTGCAAGGTATTGGCCAATTCTGGATGGCTTGCACCTTGGATGGATCCACCTACAGCCCATCAAAGGAGATGATGCAGCCAAGGAAGGTTAGGCTATCCACCAAGAAACTGCACTTCTTAGTACTAGCAAACAATTTCTCCCTCCTCGGTGTGTCAAGAACTTTCTTGAGATGCTATAGGTGAGCTTCCAAAGTAGGGCTATAAATGAGAATATCATTGAAATAAATAATGACTATTTTGTCGATGTAAGACTATAACACATGGTTCATTAGCCTCGTGAAAGTGTTTGGCATGTTGGACGGTCCAAATGGCATCACCAGCCACTCATACAGGCCCTCTCTCATCTTGAAGGTTGTCTTCCACTCATCCCCATGCTGAATGCGCAACTGATGGTAGTCACTCTTTAGATCGATCTTTGAAAAACTTTAGCTCCAGCAGGCCGATCAAGCATATCGTCCAATCTCAAAATTAGAAACCAATACTTGACGGTGATCCGATCAATCATCCTACTGCCTATGCATATGCACCATGAACCATCCTTCTTTGGGACTAGCAATATATGCACCGCATAAGGATTTATGCTCAGCCTAATATATCTTTTATCCAGCAACTCCTAGACCTACCACTGCAACTCCTGGTGTTCAACAGGACTTGTGCAATACACCATCTTATTCGATAGATTTACTTCCAGAGCAAGATCAATATGGTGCTGAATATCTCTTTTCGATGGTAGTCCTATAGGTAATTCTTCAAAAAAAATATTAGCAAACTCCTGAAGGATAGGCCATACCACAGATGGGACTTCTCGCTCATTCAACTCGCCCTTATCTACTACTATAAAAAAATAGTCAATCTCCATTGCTTCCTTCAAGTAAGAGTGCTTTATCAGAAGGTTGATGCTGGTCTCTAACTTTAGTTTAGATAGGTCCTCTTCCTTTATCAGTGCTAGACTAATCTTGTGACTATCCTTCAAGAATAAGTAGATGTTCTGACGACTATCATAAGGGACAATGCGATCATATTGCTAAGGCCTCCCTAAAAATAGATGGCAAGCATCCATGATAATGATGTCACACCAAATATTGTCGAAGTGCTTCTGTCCAATAGAAAATAATACAAGGTAGCAACTATCGATAACCCCCTGTCCCCTTTCAGGAATCATAACAACTTATAAGGCTAAGGATGCTTTTCAAATGGTTAGGTTCAACTTAATGATGGCCTCCTAAGAGATGATATTCTCGCAGCTACCTCCATTAATAATGACCTTGTAGATCTTTTCTTAAATAGTATAGCAGGTATGGAAGATATTAGTCCACCTCTAATCTTCTTTCTCCTATATTTTGGAAGCAAGTAGGCTCTTTAAAATAACTAGAGCCTCTTTACTATCTCCAAATCATAAAGAATCATCCTCATCTTCACCTCCTTTGTCATAAGTAGGCTCTCGATCCTCGTCGGATAGTTCTCCTTATACCAGTAACTGCTTTTTGGGTTGACCAGCAGGCTTTTTATACTCGCTCCTCGTATGCCCAATGTCACCACAGTTGCAGCACCATAAAGTAGAGGACTCAGCTAGAGCTGGCTTAGAGAACTTAGAATCAATAGCGCTATGAATAAGAGTGGTAAAAACTATGTTACACTGCATGTTCCCTTGATTCTCCGATGCTTGATTGTTCCATAGGGGAGGATTAGACCTGAGCACAAGCCTTCATCACTATGCACCTCAGTAACTATAACATGGTGGTAAGCCTCTTTGACTATCTATAGGAACAGAAGCCTCAAGGCATCTTAGATCTATTGCTTTAGTCTACTAAGATATCTCATAACCATTTGTTCTTCACTCTCCATCAGGTTATTTCTAGCGATCAGTTGGTAGAACTCTTTCATGTATTCATCCACGGATCTAGTCCTTTGTCATAGATTTTATAGGTGCTAACATAGGGATTGCATATAGTTGAAGGGCAAGAATTGCTCCTTCAACTTTTTCTTCATCATTTTTCAGTCCTGGATCTTTGACTTGTCTCTATATTTTTTGGTCTTCTTTAGCTGTTGCCATCAGGTAGAATTCTGACCCATCAACTTCAGCATGACAAGCTTCACCTTCTTATCATCGAGCACCTCCTTATACTCAAAGATATGCTCAATCTGATGTAGCCAATTGATGAACACCTTTAATTGTAGGCTATCTGAATACTCAGATAGATCTACCTTGATGGTATCATACTAGCAGATTGATCATTCGAACGAATCAGCTCAACCTTCATGTCGATGGATGGGAGCATCCCTATGGAAGAAATTCAAAATCTGAAGCTTCTTCATTGGATCTACGGTCTTCTGATTCTACCTTGGATCTCGCATCCTGATTTTTCAACTACATGAGATGCACAGTTAGTTCTATCATTTGACTCCTCAAATTTTCACACTGCATCATGAAATCCCACTCCAGCTATGAGATTTCTTCAGGAGCTGCCACCATCTGAGTTATAGTTTGATTTCATTTGTGGCAATCAGCATTAGCCGCTATCTTGACTGTAGGGAGGAAACTCCACTCATGGATCAATTGGACTCTGATACCAATTGACGTAGCCAAGGCCACATTTTTATGGAAATAGAGGAGGAAGACATATAAAACAAAAAGAACAGTAAATATAAGAAGAAACTTTCTTCTAGAGTTTTAATTCATTATCAAAATAGACTGACTACAATATTGACCAAAGGTTTTATTTATGAAAGAAAAATACCCTAACCTAATGCCTAAGCTAACTGGAATATTTCAGGTTTATTGCAAATACAAAATAAGCAAAAATTAAAACTTTCAACTTGTTAGGTTCAGCTTAGTAATGGCCTCCTAAGAGATGATGTTCTCATAGCTACCTTCATCGATAATGACCTTACAGACCTTTTTTTTAATGATACAGTAGGTATGGAAGATATTGATCCATTGGCTCCAATCTTCTTTCTCTTCTCTTTAGGGAGCAAGTAGGCTCTTTCGAATAACTAAAGTCTCTCATCTATCTTCAAACAGTAGAAAATCATCCTCTTCTTCATCTTCTTTGTCAAAAGTAGACCCTTGATCCTCGTCAGATAGTTAATCTTCTTTTATTAGTAACTACTTTTTGAGCTGACCAATAAGTTTTTTATACTCACTCCATCTGTACCAAATCTTGCTATAGTTATAGCACCATAGAGTAGAAGACCCAGCTAGAGCTGGCTTAGAAGACTTCAAATCAATAGTGCTATGAATCGGATGGGTAGAAACTATGTTGCACCGCATGTCTTCCTGATTTTCTAGTACTTGGTTGCTCTATAGGAGAGGATCAAATCTAAGCACAAGCCTTCATTGCTATTGCTCCTTAGCAACTATGGCATGGTGGTAAGTCTTTGATTGTCCATATGGGATGAAGCCTCAAGGTATCTTGGATTTACCGCCTTAGTCCATCAAGGTATCTCATAACCATCTATTCCTTGCTCTCCATTAGGTCATTTCTAGCGATCATTTGTATAGAACTCATTCGTGTATTCATCTGCGGATCTAGTCCCTTGCCGAAGGCTTTGCAGACGTTGATATAAAGACAATGTATAGTTAAAGGGCAAGAATTCTCCTTCAACTTCTTCATCTTTTTTCAGTGCTAGATCTTTGGCTTGCCATGATGTTTTCTAGTCTTCATTAGCTGTTGCCACTAGGTAGAAGCCCAATCCATCAATTTTAGTATGACAAGCTTCACCTTCTTATCATTGGGCACCTCCTTATACTAAAGATATGCTTGATTTGATCCAGCCAATCGACGAACACCTTCAATTGTAGGCTATCCTAATATTCAGATAGATCTACCTTGATGGTATCATATTAGCATGTTGGTTGTTCGAACGAATCACCTCAACCTTCACACTGATAGGTGAGAGTACTCTTGTAGAAGGGATTCTCGAAATCTAAAGTTTCTCCATCAGGTCTGCGGTCTTCTAGTTCTGCCTCAGATCTCGCATCCTTTTTTCCAACTACATAAGATGAGCAGTTAGTTTCATTATTTGTCTTCTCAGATCTTTGCACTCTATCATCAAATCTTGCTCCCACTGTGAGATTTCTTCAGGAGCCGCTACTGTCTGAGTTGCAGTTTGGTTTTGCTTGTGGCCATGAGTACCATCTGCTATCTCGATTGTAGGAAAAAAATACCACTTAAGGATCGATTAGGCTCTAATACCAATTGATGCAGGCAAGGTCACATTTTTATGAAAATAAAAGAGAAAAATGCATGAAACAAAGAGAACATCAAATATAAGAAGAAACTCTCTTTTAGGGTTTTAATTCAATATCAAAATAGACTAACTACAACATTAGCCAAAGACTTTATTTATAAAAGAAAAAAATCCTAACTTGATGCCTAAGCTACCTAGAATATTTTACGTTTGTTTCAAATATAAAATAGATAAAAATAAAAACTTTCAACTCATTCAAGATCTTTCGGGCTCTCATTGACCTGTTAAATGAATGAATTTGGCCCCAAAATTGAACTATAATGGTAAAGTAGTCAGACACAGAGCATGGAAAAAGCTTTTTGAATTAGGGTCTTATATGCAATTCCAACTTCGGATGAGAGATTTATGTCCATTTTAGCATGGTAGGATGAAAACCACAAGTGCAATCAGTCTAATAAAGGGAAAGCACGGTGGGTGAATGACATGCATTTTCAAAATTTTGTAGTGGAATATACATAGATTAAATAATTTAACCTAGAATGTATGCATAGATCAAATCTAAAATTACTATACAGGATCTATGACATGAACTAATATGCAAGTATACACATCTGAAATCTAAAATTCAGCAAATATAGATCATATCTATTTTATATTTAAATCATATCTAAATATTAATTGAATTCAAAACTTCATACTTGAGCATGGGTAGTAGATCACCGTATCCAAAATCTATAGTATTTGATTCTTCATGATGCTTAGTAGTCACACACGTGTCAGGCTTCTACGGATATCCACACGAAGCCCTTATGCTGATCGATCTCTCTGAGAGTGCTAGCTCGCAAGGACACCATCCTTTGGCTGATCTAAGAGGAACATGATAAAATTGAAGAATAAAGAGATCCTCTCTCTTTCTTCTTGAATCTATGCATCTGATTTCTACAATAGAGATCAAGAGAAGAACCCTTTCTCCTCAATTTTTCATGCATAAGAGAGAACCTTTCTCTCTTCCTTTCAATCCCTTAAGAAGAATTTTTCTTCTCTAATTTTTTATGATAAAAATTTGATCTAATTTAATTTCTCATACTAAAAATTATATGAAATCCTAAATTCTAAAAAAAATTCAAAAGAGGGATCCAAGAGCAGAATCGTTCTTCTCTCTTCTTCTTCCTTTTTCTTCATGATCTAGAACTCTAGGAAGCCTCAAACGTCTAACCAAATTTTTTTTGATATTTCATCTCCAAATTTTTATATAAAAAATTAGATCTAATTTAATTTTTATTTTAAATAAATTTAAATAAAAAAATATGAAAGAAGAACTCCTTCTTCTTCAAGGCAGCGTATAAGAAATAAGATCCATCTTCTTCTTTGATCTAGAACTCTAGAGAGCCCCAAACTCCAATCAATTTTTTTTTTTGATATTTTTTCTCTAAATTTATATATTAAAAATTAAATTAAATTTAATTTTTATTTAAAAAAATAAAAAAAATCTGAAAGAAGAACTCCTTCTTCAAGGCTGCGCACAAGAAAGAAGACCCTTCTTCTTCCTTGATCTTTCTCTATTTGGAAAGAATTTTTCTTCTCTAATTTTCTATTGTAAAATTAGCAGAGAAGTCTCTCTTTGATGCATAAAAACTAGCAACAAAATCTCAAGAAGGAAAAGAAGAAGAGAGGGTAGGCATGAGAAGTTTGGGGCATCCAACTCTTGGATGCGTTGGATGCCCCCTTACCTTTTTTCTTCTTGGGTGACCATAAGGGGAGGGACTCCTCTTCCTTTTTCACGGTAGGAAGAGAGGAAAGAGGGTGCACAAGAAAGTGGGGCATGGGATTTCTTCTCAATGTGAAGAGATGTGGTGGCATGGAGTTTTTTATATCACATGGGTTGGTTGGGTTGAGTCCTATTTCAAATAGGATTCAAGATCTTGATTAAATCTAACTAATTTTTGGATCCAATCCTAACTAACTTAGAAATTAGTTGTAATAAACTAACTAATTAGGTCCTAACCCAATTATTAGGTTTCAATTGAATTTGTAATTAGTTAAATTAAAATCCTGTTGATCCAGGGAATGATTCTTGGTTGCGATCAAGGAAGCTATTTGATAATAGGATTTGATTCAATTAAGCCTATTATCAAATGGTATTTGATCAAATCAAAGCCTATTATCCAATAGAGTTAGATCCAATTCAAGCTTATATAAAAAATAATTTCATATTCATGCATCTCTAAGATCAATTAGAATAAGTCCTGTTATTCAATAGAGCTACATCCAATTAATCCAAGACCAATCCAATTTAATTAAGTTCAATTAGATCTAATCTAATCCCTATTGTTCAATCAAATTGAGTCAATTAACAATCATATTATTAATTAATTATTTTTTTAATTTACTAACTATTAGTAAATAATTTATTGCAACTTTTACAAAGGATTAATCATCAATCAAATTGATAATTAAATCCTTCAACGATTCATAATCGTCGATCAGTCATTTGATCAGATAGGTATTTCTATGTATGTGACCCCATAGGTTCAAACTTAAGCCGGTAGCGAAAGAATAATTTTTGTACTAATCAATGTAACTATCTAGTAATGAGATCCGATGATCGGATAGATCGAATATATGCCTAGCAATACTCTAGAACCTATGTGGATATAGTTACCGTATAATTCATCCCTTTGACACTTGATGCTCAAAGACGATTTTGGGTTAAACTGTCAACCCAGGATGAGTGGTCCATATTGGATCTCAATCTTAAAAATTCTGTGACTCCTTATTAGGATTATTTTGGCCAAAGTTTTACTAAATTGAAATACAGTAATGCATCATCTTCAATTTTACTTGAAGCGGTCAATCCCATCTTGACTCGCACTCAGACTTCACAAGTACTTGACTATACCCAGAAACCTTCCATCATCGAATTAGAAATTTGGATAGTCCGGCACCAAAGCACAGTGAGTTGCTTGCAAGTCACCAAGGCAGTCTCAGGTCAGAGGGACACATATACCCATATCCCATCAGAGCAATCCTTGACAACAGAGTGCTCCGAAAGTGGTCACGCTCAGTGAATGTACTCCTACATATTACCCGTATGCCATATCCATGTCACCACATGTCTTGGTTAAGAGGACAATCAACTAATATGGCACACAACGACCTACACTCGATACAATTATCGTCCATGTAATAATTGTATCATTTGGTCACGAGTAGTATTTAAGAATCATATGATAAATCCTCCACTATCATTTTGGTAGTAGTTCTAAGAACTTCATCATAACATATGAGTTCTATTTTGAAAGATGTATTCTTTATGATGAATCTACCATATAATATTTATATTTTATAATTCATGTACTTGTATGGAACACAATCATCTACAATCTAGATGATTGACTTTAGGATACATTTTTCAACAACTTCCACTTCAACTAAAGCAAATCAGATCGGTATCAAATATCCATCTTTTATTTGTGATCATCGAACTTTTTAGATCCGATTGCTATGGTCAATGGGTTGGTTAAGTTCTCCTTTCGATCGATCTTCCCAAGATTGATTTTATTTCGATCTTATCGAACAAGATGATTGCAATACAGAAAATATTTGATTCTTAGATAGAACATCAATTCTTCAGCTTGAGCTATGGCTCCAGTACTACTGTCAATACAGAAAGACTAGACCATCAATGGAGGGTGCCACTCCATACTCGCTGATAAATTTTCATAACCAAACAACTTCTTTACCAGTATCAGATACCGCAAAGAACTCAATATCACAAATAAAATTGGCTACTAACTATTACATAGAATCTTTCCAGCATGTCACTCATCTTTTTAGGATAAAAACACAATCTGACATAACTTTATCATTTCCTTCTGACTAGAAACTGAAATCAGTATTCCATAGGTTTTAAGTTAGTTTTCCATAAACGAACTATTGGTATTTAGTATTTTATAAATATTTAAGGATAGTTCTCTTAACCTTCCAAATCTTTGTGAATAACAGAGATGACAACCAAGCTTTTATTCTCTGTAATGTAAGGATGTCATTTCTGATTAAGAGAATTTCATCCAAACAGCACAATGAATGGTTTTAGAACTATTAGCCCATTTGTACATATAGGATTCTACTTCATTCTTAATGAAGCCATATGTTCAAAATATATTCTAACTTTGAGAAGCTTGATTCAATCCGAATGGATTTGAGGATTGCCACAAGAAAATCATCTCATCATAGTCAACACTATAACTTTGATGAAATCTTTTGGTAATCAGATAGAATTAATAGATCTCCACCTTTCCGTCTGCATCTCTTATCCATCTGAAATCCACTCACACCCTATGGGTCTTACCTTTTTAGGTGAATCAACGACTGTCCATACATCATCGATCTTGATGGACTTCATTTCAGATTTAATGACTCCAAGCTATTTCTCAAAGTTAGATCCCTGTATAGCATCCATGTGGGAGATCAAATCTCCATCTCGAACTTACAAATTGAAGTATCTATTCGGATGATACGGTACTCTATCATATCTACTCAAAGATGCCTTTACATCGGGCTCCAAATTTGATCTAATCAACTTTAATTTTGTTGGTTTGTGTCAGAGTCTGTTCCTATACCTATCAAGCTTCACCAAGCTTGTTCTTAACGACATCAGTTCCTTCACCAAGGAACTACTTTTCCAAAAAGAATGTCTTAAAATTCATTAACATCTCATGTCCATCAGGAAGGTAGAAGAAATATCTCTAAAATAATATTTATCAGATTAAGATTCAAGCTAGTCAGTTAGTGAATATTTGACATAAGCTCGACACCCCAAACATCAAAGTAAGAGAGTATTGAATTACCCAAGTTCATATCTCATATAGAGTTTTAGTGACCGATTTGCTTAGAATGTTCTCGAGGATATATCAAGTAGTCTTTAAAATATAATCTCAGACAGACCAGCAAACCCCACAGTGGATCGAACCACATCTAACAAGATTCAATTTTTTCTTTCAGACAACCTTTTAAACAGTGGTATCCTAGGAGAGGTCCATTGAGATAGAATCTAATTTTCTCCTAAATATGTCAAAATTTACTGTAAAGATATTCACTTCATCGATCTGATCGATGAGTTTTAATACTCTTTGTAGTTTATTTTTCTATTTCATTACAAAATTATTTGAACATTTCAATTAATTCAGATTTATGCTTCATAAGTAAGACACACCCATACCAAGATAGATCGTCAGAGATTTTAATGAAGTAGTAAAGCTCTCTTCTGGCACTTATGTGCATGAGTACAAATACATTAATATGTATCAAACTCAGAATATCACTGGCTCGTTCATCTTTTTCAATAAAAGATGAATAAGTTAACTATACCAAAAGTATGCTTTAATGACATTATCTAATTTAGGATGCTAGTTAGATATGTATTTTACACTAACAGGATATGGTACTGAGTTTATATTATTTTCAATTGTCTACTCATTATTGCAGTATCATTCACAATGATATTACAACAATTATACTTATTGACACCATCAATAAGATTGGACAATAGTGATAATTACTTAAAATGATATCTTAAGGATTGAGAACAAGCTCGATGATTCCTAATGTTAAGACTGGAACAGACTTTCATATCTTATATTTAGGAGTCTCTTGTCGTTTCAAATCTTCTACTATCGTGAAGTCTCTTGCAGCTATTTACAAATATGACTTGTACTATCGGTATCCTATATCCAGAAAGTAGTATTACCAATAGAAAAACTTTAAGGAGTTATCACATAATATCTTGACCAGCAACGATTTACTGATTTTTCTTTTAAGCCTGTTTAGGTTAGCCTGAAACTTCTTGATCAATTTGTCCAAAAATTATACTCAAGTTCTGATACTAGCTATCAAAGTTAGGTCTGATAATATTTTCACTGTCTAACAGTGAAAAGAGCGATAATTTTTTAGCTATTTTTGAAAAGAGAACAATTGACCTATTAATATATGAATTATTTTAAACCTAAAGACTTGGACTTTAGTCTAAAGATTTTCTCACTATTTTATATAAATTGATAGCCTCTACCTCCAATTTGAGGAATTACCTTAATTTTTTAGCAGATACTAGAATCCACACAGACTGCATATAATTTGAGGATGGCTCGATCAACCCATATGCATCCATGGATAGGTTCTCAACTAATTATTTCTCCAAATAACTTTTAGTATTTAATTTCATCCTAGATTTTACTTCAGTAGGTGATGGACCTCCATTGAAAGTCTCGATTAGGTCCAACCATTAACATGAACCTACTCAGTGATTCTAGCCAACAAATGATCAGGTCCAAGGATAGTTTGGTCAACCTGACCACCATCAGATTGTTCAAAGAGTCATCAAATGATGAATGATAATTTCATCATTCAGATAGAACACCAAAAAGATGGCGCCTACAATATCAATCTAAAGTAATGGACCCATTACCATTCACCTTAATGGGAGGCTATGATCTAGTTATCCCATAACTAGCTCATTTTATAGATCTAATAATTTAGAAGATTTAGTTAATTTATTTTATAAAATATTAGTTGACCTACAAGTCATAAATCCTTCCACTGATTTCATCAAGTCATGAAAAGGACTAGTGATTAGTGGGTCTAACCGGCATATCATAGATCCTCCCACTAACTTTACCAAGTCATGAGAAGGTTTAGAGACAAGTCGGTCCAGGGCACCTAAATCAGTCATACTGATTAATCTTAACAACATGGATCAACTTGAGTCACCTAATGATCTAATCAGCCTAATGATTTGGGCTCAATCTTTGAGTTGGAATTAAGGTCCATTTGATTTAATCAAAGACATAGACTCAATCAATTACAACTATTATTTTTGATCTAGAGTATCCTTGATCTAATCTAAATCAACTATTGGTTAGATTGGATCAACTACTCTTTTTAGTCCATTAAGCCTTTGATTCTAATCTTAGGTCTAATCTAATTAAAAAGATCTGATTCGAGCTAATCCATGCCCCATGTTTTATGCAATGTCACTATATCTTTAATCATAATTTTAGATCTAAAATATATTTTTTAATTCTTAATTAAGTATAGTATTAATATGGGTTAAGGTTACGAAATAATTTTTTATGTAAATTTTTTATATTAAATCATAAAATCTTTTAGATCAAATCTAAATTTTTATGATTTTCAGTCACAATAATTTAGATTAATCAAGATTAGATGTAACTAGTTTCTTCGTAACTTGTATCATATACAACAACACCTAGGGTTTCAAGATTTAGGATTTTGTAAAAAAGTAAGTTTTCTTCTTTCGCTTTTTTCTTCATGGGACCTCACAGTGGCACCCCTATACACCATGAAGAGCACCCCATAGAATAAGAAGAGAGGGTCATGTAACCTTATTTGCTTCTATGACCGGACGGCTGGTGATTACCCAATCTGAATACTTTGCTACTCAAAACATCTAATCTAATTCACATATTATATATGCAAAAAATTTAGATCTAATCTAAATTATATTAGATCTGATTTTATATTAGATCATATTTAAAATTAGATCATAACATACCTCATACATTGCTAAATCTAGATTTCAACTCTACATGCATATATGTTTATGTCATAATGAACCTTCGCTCTGACACCATTTGAAGGGAAGCGCGATAGGTGAATGACATGCATTTTCTAAATTTTATGGTAGAATATATATATATATATTAAATAATTTAATCTAGAATGCATGCATAGATCAAATCTAAAATCACTATATAGGATCTATGATATGAACTAATATGCATGTATAAACATTTGAAATCTAAAATTTAGCAAGTATAGATCATATCTATTTTATATTTAGATCATATCTAAATAATAATTAAATTCAAAATTTTATACCAAGCATGGGTTGCAGATCACCACATCTAAAATTCATAGTACTTGATTCTTCATGATGCTTAGCAGCCGCACACGTGTTCGGCCTCTACGAGTATCTACACAGAGCCCTTGTGCTGATCGATCTCTTCGAGAGTGGTAGCTTGCAAGGACACCATCCTTTGACTGATCTAAGAGGAACATGATAAAATTGAAGAATAAAGAGATCCTCTCTCTTTCTTTCTGAATCCATACATCTAATCTCTACAATAGAGATCAAGAGAAGAATCCTTTCTTCTCAATTTCTCATGCATAAGAGAGAACCTTTGTCTCTTCCTTTCACGCCCTTAAGAAGAATTTTCTTCTCTAATTTTTTATGATAAAAATTAGATCTAATTTGATTTCTCATGTTAAAAATCATATAAAATCTTAACTTCTAAAAAAAATCCAAAAGAGGAATCCAAGAGTAGAACCATTCTTCTCTCTTCTTCTCCCTTTTTCTTCTTGATTTAGAACTCCAAGAAGCCTCAAATACCCAACCAGATTTTTTTGATATTTCATCTCTAAATTTTTATATAAAAAATTAGATTTAATTTAATTTTTATCTTAAAAAAATTTAAAAAAAAATTGAAAGAAGAACTCCTTCTTCAAGGTTGCGCACAAGAAAGAAGATCCATCTTCTTTCTTGATCTAGAACTCTAGAGAGCCCCAAACCCCAATCAAATTTCTTTTGGTATTTTTCTTCTAAATTTATATGTTAAAAATTAGATATAATCTAATTTTTATTTTGAGAAAAATAAAAAAAATTTGGAAGAAGAACTCCTTCTTCAAGACTGCGCACAAGAAAGAAGACCCTTCTTCTTCTTTGATCTTTTTCTCATTGGGAAGAACTTTTCTTCTCCAAGTTTCTACTATAAAACCAGCAGAGAAGCCTCTCTTCGATGCATAAAAATTAGCAACAAAATCTTAAGAAGAAAGAGAAGAAGAGAGGGTAGGAGTGAGGAGTTTGGGGCGTCCAACTCTTGGACGCCTCCTTAACTTTTTTTCTTCTTGGGCGACCACAATAGAAGAGACGCCTCTTCCTTTTTCATGGGAGGAAAAGAGGAAAGAGGGCACATAAGAAAGTGGGGTGTGGGGTTTCTTCTCAACATGAAGAGATGTGGTGGCGTAAAGTTTCTTATATCACATAGGTTGGTTGAGTTGAGTCCTATTCCAAATAGGATTAAAGATCTTGATCAAATTCTAGCTAATTCTTGGATCCAATTCTAACTAACTTAAAAATTAGTTATAACAAACTAACTAATTGGGTCCTAGCTCAATTATTAGGCTTCAATAAAATTTATAATTACTTAGATTAAAACCCTATTGATCTAGGGAATGATTCTTGTTTGCGATCAGGGAAGCTATTTGATAATAGGACTTGATCCAATCAAGCCTATTATCAAATGATATTTGATCAAATCATAGCCTATTATCTAATAGGGTTAGATCCAATCCAAGTCTATATAAAAAATAATTTTATATTCTTGCATCCTTGAGATCAATTGGAATAAGCCTTGTTATTCAATAGGACTGCATCCAATTAATCCAAGGCTAATCTAATTTAATCCAATTCAATTAGATCTAATCCAATCTCCGTTGTTCAATCAAATTGAGTCAATTAATAATCATATTATTAATTAATTATTTTTCTAATTTACTAACTATTAGTAAATAATTTATTATAATCTTTGCAAAAGGTTAATCATCAATCAAATTGATAATTAAATCCTTCAATGATTTATAATCATCGATCAGCCATTTGATCAGACAAATACTTTTATGTGTGTGAACCCTATAGGTTCAAACTTAAGCTAGTAGTATAAGAATAATTTTTGTACTAATCGATGTAACCATCTAGCAATAGGATCCGACAACTGGATAGGCTGAATGTATACCCAGCAACACTCTAGAACCCATGTGGATATAGTTACCGTATAATTCATTCCCTTGACACTTGATTCTCAAGGACAATTTTGGGTTAAACTATCAACCCAGAATGAGTGGTCTACATTACGTCTTAATCTAAAAAATCTTGAGACTCCTCATTAGGATTACTTTAGTCAAAGTTTTGCTAAATTGAAACACAGTGATGTATCATCTTCAATTTTACATAGAGCGGTCAATCCATCTTGACTCGCAATCAGACTTCACAAGTACTTGACTGTACCCTGAAATCTTCTGTCATCGAATTAAAAATTTGGATAGTCTGACATCAAAGCATAATGAGTTGCTTGCAAGTCACCAAGGCAGTCTCAGATCAAAGAGACACATATATCCATATCCCTGTTGGGTTCTGATGGCACAACAGAAGGGTTAGGTGTTTAAAATTTTTATTCAAAACACCCAATGCACCAGAAGCCCTAATGCCCAGAAACTCTTGACTATAATAATCAAAGCATAATAAATATAAATTAGGATAAGAAAAATATCTGTACTGCTAATCTCAATTTTTATAAGGTAACCAAGTATTCGCCCTCCAATGGTGATCTACAGAATTAAACCAAAGACAGCGCTCCTTCTTCACCTTGCTTCAAGTGTTCTAGCCCCTAGAACTCAACTAGCCTCGTACCGATCAAGTTTCTTCAAGAACCTGACCTCACCCTCTTAGAACCTCCTCTGAACTTCTGATTCTCCTTCTTTAAGACCCTTACAACCCTTGTTAAGATCAGATAAGGTGTTGTCTTAAATCCCAAAGCCTTATCCTAAAACTAAGATAGGTTGTAAGAAAGAAAGGAGAGCAACATGAGAGAAATTAGAAACCCCTCTTAGATTCATTGGATACCCAGTGCCCAGGCCTATTTATAGCTACTAGAGGGACCCCAAAAGAGAGGGACATGCCTTATCCAAAAGGCATATCTGATCTAATTATCAGAGATAAGAGTTTCTTCAAGCAGAAGGACTCTTATTCATGATAGTCGATCAGCACCCTAGTCTGTGCACATGCAACCAAAGAAGGGATATTTTCATATCCCTTCTCAAATCAAAAAAATCCCTAAAAATCTACATGGATTGGAGACTCAATCTAGATTTCAAAAAATCAAAAATGGTGATAAACTTCTCACAAAAGAATGCTATCCTCGCGCCTCTTCATGCGAGTGCTGATCACCACGCATGCAGGCATCAGGACCAAATTATGGCATCCATTTGGCATCTAGATAAGTCTGAAAAGATTTTATAAAAATTATACAAAATATCTTATCAAGTGAAGAATGTCATCACCAAAAACCATTCCAATATAAAAGAATTTGATTGGGATAAGGACTCTTCAAATCATGGAGAGACACGACGCTTCTGCATGCATGCCAGAGACATCCTTCTTTTTCAATTTTTTTTCTACCCCATAAATTTCAAAAAAAATATATCTCATACTTTGAAATATGCATCAGAGGATGGAGGGTGATGTGAGCTACCACACAAAATTTAATCCCACAAAAAAATAATTTTTTTCTTCTGCCCATGCCAACACTAGTACACAGAACCTGTTTTGCACCAAGAGTCCACCACAACTTGGACTCTTCATAATTGGTATTAACATAGGATGTGGTGCCCCAATTTGGGCTGCTTTCAAGTGATATGACCTGATTCAAATGTCTACCAAATTGGGCTAGCTAATTAGTAAGGGATGGGACCAAATTGTTCTCCAAGGAGCAAGGGTTTTCACACATGCTAGCATGCTTATCGGAACCCTGATTGAATCCAAAATTCTAATCAACCTTTTTCAAAAGGATCCTTGGCTAATTTTTATATGTGTGTGATCCATTGGGTTCCACATCTAGCTGATAGTAGATTTGGGTATAAGTCGACCATATTTGATTAGATTTCAATCTAATTGATTTAGGTCCAATCGAGCTAACCCGAGCTCAATAATTAGAATCATTTCTAATTGGCAATCGAATTAAACTCTTTAATTTGATCAAAAATCTATAAGTCAAGATTGATATTTAGCAACATATCATGACTATCCAAAAGATATAACATTTGATAAAAATATCAAATCTATCCTTCAGTGGTAAATTACCGTGCAATTCAATCCTTCGATCATCCTTGCACCCTGAATATGTTCATGAGTATGGAATCATTTCAAACTCAAACACATATTCATATCGATTCTCAATTAACCAATGATGACTCCAATGAAGAAGCTTAGAAACTCTTTCTAATCTCCTTCTTGCTTTTGGCCAAAAGATTTTTCTCGAGTCATCTAGGATTGAGAATACACAGGATGCGATCTCCTCTTATTAGGAGTGATTGATTCCATATTGACCTACTCACAACCTTCATATACACTCCACCATATCCAGAACATCCTGTATATGTCTTAATGCTATGCCTGGGTATAAATCAAAATATGAATTTATGTGCACAAGATTCTATGGTGGTCTCAAGTCTAAAGATCACTTGCACAACTCCCACTTAGAGAACCATCTTTGACATACAAATAAGGCTTCCATAAGATGTTCGCTTTCATCAAGTCAATTCAGTGGACTCATTTCTCAAATAAGCATCTACATCCTTATATTAGTGTCTCATACAAGTGGCTAGTGAGATCTGCCACCCTCTCCATTGAGCATACATAGGATGTACCAGTCTATCCGAAATATTGATCCCCGACTCAATACTCCTACGATCAGAAATATTTAATATTAGGATTTTAGGATTTTAGGTCTCACTAGTATGACCAATTATTGTCTCCTAAAATCATTATCCTAATCTTTGGGGTTCATCATTTTCTTAGACATAATAAGATGCAGCTAATATGATGAATCAATACCTCAAATAATAATAAATATCATTTCATAAGTTAGAAAATTGTAAAGAAAGTCCTATCGCAATACACCTGCGATTGGCTTATAGGGCACTTTTCTTTCAATCTCCCACTTGCACTAAAGCCAATCACCTTTATATCTCATACAATCATGATGATAATCATATAGCTGCTGTGGTGAATGGGTCTACTGTATTATTCTTTCTGTCTACTCGTTTAAGGATAATATCTTATCTCTAACGAGATGGAAACGTCTGAGGATGTGCTTGGATCTATAATGAGCCTTAGGTTCCTTATCTTGAATAACAGCCCCAGTGTTATTACTCTAGAGTGACACTGGTCCTTCAATCTTAAGAATGACTCTTAAATTCATGATGAGTTTCTTCATCCAGACAGCTTCCTCAATGACTTTACTAGTAGCAACATACTCTGGTTCAGTAGTTGAGTCAGCTACTATCTACTGCTTGAAACTCTTTCAACTCACTACCCCATCATTTAGGATAAACACATACCCTGATATTGATTTGCTATCATCTGCTTTCTAATGATCCTTCCTTGGATCAGCCTGAAATCTACTAGCTATGCCCAAAGCATAAGCTACATCAGGCTTGGTACATAGCATGGCATACATAATTGATCCCACAGCTGAAGCATAAGAGATTTCATTCATCCTTTTCCTCTCTTCTGGTGTCTTAAGACATATTCTCTTAGAGAGACGTATACCATGACTTGCAGGCAAATAATCTCTTACTTGCCTCCATATTAAATCTCTTTAATATGAGATCTATGTACCGTGATTGGGATAAGCTTAACATCTTTTTAGATTTATCTCTATAGATCTTTATATCCAATATATAGGATGCTTCACCCAAATCTTTCATGAAAAACTTATTAGATAGCTAAGTCTTGATCAATTGCATCATTGGGATATCATTCCCAATGAGCAGTATGTCACCAACATATAGAACCAAGAAGATAATAACACTCCCACTTGTCTTCTTGTATACACATGATTCATCTGTATTTTTGATAAAGCCAAACTCTTTGACTGTCATATCAAATCCGATGTTCCAGCTCCTCGAAACCTGCTTCGATTCATAGATGGATCTCATTAGCTTGCATACTTGATTTGCTCTCCCACTTGAGATAAATTCTTCTGGTTGAGTTATATAGACCTCTTCCTCTAGATTACTATTGAAAATCAATCTTGACATCCATTTGTCAAATTTTATAATCGTAGTATGCTGCTATAGCAAGCAAAATCTGGACAGACTTGAGTATAGCCACTGGTGAGAAGGTTTCATTATAGTCAATTCCTTGCCTTTGACTGAAACCCTTTGCCACTAACCTAGCTTTGTACGTTTCTCTTTGGCTATCTACTCTGATCTTCCTTTTGAAGACCCACTTGCACCCTATTGGGGTCGCACCCTTAGGTGCATCAACCAAGGTCTACACTTGATTGGTATGCATCAAGTCCATCTCAGATTTCATAGCTTCCAGCCATCTTTCTGAGTCTCTACTCATGACAGCTTTCGATTAGGTCAGTGGATCAACATCATAAATGATATTGATCGAATTATCATTCTCAATGATAAAATTATATCTCAGAGATGCTTGACATACTCTATCTGACCTTCAGAGAGGAGGTGTGTATTGTGGATGTACCTCATCCTTGGATACTTTTGATTGAGGATCTTTTTGTGGTCCAACCATTGGTATTTCTAGATCGGTTTGTAGATCATGAACTTTCATAAGTTCAATATTCCTCCTACTGCCTCCTTCTTGGATAAATTCATGTTTCAAGAAAGTGGCGTGCCTACTAACAAACATCTTTTGTTTAGTAGGGTAGTTGAAATAATATCCATTAATTTCATTAAGATACTCTACATGTTGGGAATAGTATCCCACGGATTGGTTGTCCTCTTAACCAAGGAGTGCGGAGACACTGATATGGCATACAAGTGAGATGTAAGGGTACATCTGCACTGAACGTGACCGACTCCGGAGCTTTTTCTGCTGTCAAGATTTGCTCTGATGGGATATGAGTATAACTGTCTCTCCGACCTGAGACTGCCACGGTGACTTACAAGCAACTCATTGCACTTAGGCACTGGACTACCTGAATTTCTAATTTAGTGACGGAAGGCTGCTGGGTGTAGTCAAGTACTTGACTTGTCGGTGCGTGTGTCAAGATGGGATTGACCACTTCAGTTTAAGGAGCTGTGTATAGTCGTGTTTCAATTTAGCAAAATCTTAGCTAGGGTAGTCCTAGTGAGGAGTCACAGGACTGTTTGAATTGAGTATGATTCGGATGATCTGACCAGGGTTGACAGTTTAACCCTGAGTCATCCTATACATAGGGGTCAAAAGGGATGAATTATACAGTAACCATATTCACGTAGGTTCTGAATATTGCGATTGCGACTATTTGACCTATCCGAACATCGAGTATCATTGCTAGATGGTCACTTCGATTAGTACAAAAATTGGTTCCTGTGCTACCGGCTTAGGTTTGAACCTGTGGGGTCACATACATTAGAGGTTCCTATCTGATCTGATGGTTGGTGAGAGTCCCACTGGACTGGGACTCTTCGACCAAGAGTCCTAATACTTGGAGACTCTGAGTCCTACATGTCTGAAACTCTGTGATCGAGAATCAAGATTTTTTGATCATGAGTTTCACACATTTTGGGTATCGGGGTCAAGAGTCCCACTGGTTTGGGACTCTTCGATCAAGGTTTCATATCGATGGACTTTGATACCCGATTGCCCATCGGATTTGGACTCAGTATTTATGAAAGATTTAATTAGTGATTTGATCACTAATTAACTTAACTTAATTGAGTAATTATTTTTGGATCAAGTCCAATTGAATTGGATTCAGTTGGGTTTGACCCAATTAGGTTAAGAGTTGACCTAATCGCCAAGGTGGTTTGGTCCCTGATCTGATCAAGGGTTGGACTTAGTCAATTTTTGATTTGATTAAAATTTTATTGAGCCTAATTAAGCCTAATTGTGTTAGATTTAATTTAGTCTAATTATGCCTAACCTATTTTAATAAGGTTGGTTCAATTAGGTTGATTTAATATTTGAAACCACCTTGACTTATCTCCCTGCGCCACCTCACCTCACCTGCGCCTATCTGAATTCATGAGAAACAAGTTCTCAGGAATTTTCTCCCACGCAGAAGCCTTCCCATGCCTCACCTGTGTGTGCCATTTTGAGTGGATAAAGATGGTTGGTTGGCCATTCAAATTTAAATAATGTTTGAATTTGAATAGGCAACTAACCCATGCGCCACCTTATCTATTTGTGTGCCCCTTGCTCTACACGAGAAAATATTTCTCGTGTAGACTCTCCATGCACAAAGAGCCCACGCTCCTCTCTTCTCTCACCTTGAGTGGATAAGGATAGGTTGGTTGGCATTTGAATTCAAATTTGATTTGAATTCAAGTGAGCAACCACCTAGCTTTATCCTCTCATGCGGTGAAGACGTGGAAAATATGCGGTCTTGCACTATTTTAAAAAGGAAAGAAAAGGTGGGGCATGTGCATGACTTTTCTTAGAGAAAGGGTGGCATGAGAAAGGGCCTCTACGTGAGAAAAGAAAAGAAAAGAAGAGAGAAAGGGCGCAGGGTCTTCTGTGAGTACCTTAGGGTTTCTGCCTAGGGTTCGAAAAGTGAGAAGGTGAGCTACGAGTGTCGTGAGCCCACCAAACTTCAGAAAAAACTTCATCAACCTCTCAAGCACCTTTGTTGATGATCTGGAGCATCCGAGGAGTCGGCAGACACCGATCGAAGGAGTTCGATCAGCATTGGTTGTCGAAAGGGTTCTGCAATGAACTAGCATTCGTGAGGAGCTGATCAGATCGAAAGCTTTATGTGGATGATCCATGGAGGCCAGACATACTGTGTGACTGTATTGCAATGATCAGACCTTCTCGACGGTGATCAGACTGTAGCGATCGACTACCTGCATGAAGATAATGTGTTCTGAACACATAACAGTAAAACATTTACAGTAGAATTCAAAATTTTAAATTTAAATGCATGCTATATATATCATATTTAGATCTTTGTATAGGGTTAATACATGTTAATTAATTAGATTAATTAATAATTTTTACTGTAAAATTATAATTTTGAAAAAGTTTTAAAATTATCATTTTATCCCTACACTGAAATGAACCACAAATGGTATCAGAGCGGGTTCTAAAATATGATATACATTTACATGCGTAGATTAAGTAGTAATCTAAAAGTTTAAATTTGAAATTTGAATTTGAATTTTGAAATTTAAAATTTAAATTTTGAATTTTGAAATTCAAAATTTAAAATTCAAAATTCAAAAATTTGAAATTCAAAATTTAAAATTTGAAATTTGTTTGAAATTTTAAATTTGAAATTCAAAATTTAAAATTCAAAATTTAAAATTCAAAAATTTAAATTTAAAATTTGAAATTTATTTGAAATTTAAAATTTAAAATTTGAAATTTAAATTTAAAATTTAAAATTTAAATTTTAAAATTGGTATATTTAGATATACTTGATCCAAGTAGCAAGTAGTCTAATTAGGTTGGTTGCCATGGTCATCTGATCATAGGAGAAAAGTAGGGTTTAAAGGCCCTCTCCTCCCATTCGATGGGGTTCTCCTATGACGGTAGAAATGCTGAGCGATTATATCCCATGCAGACGAAGCAGCGAAAGGACTTAATTGTAAATGTTCAATTGTAAAATTTATCATGAATGTATTAGATTAGATCTAAAAGTATATTCATGATTTATTTTGATTGAGTTATTTTCTGTTATGTAATTAGCATAGGATTGCTGTTTATGAAATGTGCTGATTAGTTTGTGAAATGAGTCAACACATTTGGTGAATAGAAAATAAAATTTTTCAAATTTAAAAA
The DNA here is from genome assembly GCF_000442705.2 of Elaeis guineensis. Classification (NCBI taxonomy): domain Eukaryota; kingdom Viridiplantae; phylum Streptophyta; class Magnoliopsida; order Arecales; family Arecaceae; genus Elaeis; species Elaeis guineensis. Next base: position 31,421,228 of record NC_026005.2, on the reverse strand, counting down.
TTATTTTTAAAATGCTAAACCCTGACCCATCAGCTCAAATACTTAATTAAAAGAATTAAGTGTTGTCTAGTTGGTCTAGAATTGTGAATTAAGACCTAAGACAATTTCATAAACTTGTGGGTCAATGGGTTAGATGGATTAGGTCCATAATTGGGTTAGACCTAAGGTTAGCTTAAAGAAATGGACTAAATTAGAGTAATTGATCAAATCTAATCAAAAGTTGAATTAGATTAGGTCAAGGACACTCTAGACTCAACTCCAATAGTTGTAGTTGAATGGGTCCATGTCTTTAACTAGATCAAGATGGACTTAATTCATGGCTACGTGGTGGAACCCTATTTACTAAGTTGATCAAATTAAAACTAATGAACCGGTTGGTGTCTAAGGTAAGTTCAGCAGTCTGACCAGTGGTTTTTAACTGGGAGCTACTCGCATTGATTTGATCTCTGACGAGTTAATGGCATATCCCTTCCACTGATCTCACTTACCTGGCCAACCTGGTGAGTTAGATTTTGATTAGATCACTTGGTGATTAGGGCTCACCCATGTCATTAGGTAAATCAATGTGACTGATTTAGGTGCTCCTAATGCCGACTTTAATTAAATCTTTTTTAATCTAACTTGGTGAAGTCAGTGGGAGGATTGAAATTGACTGGTTAATTTCTTCTCTTCTATCCTTTAATAAAATCCTCAAAAATTATTAGGTCCCTAAAAATGATTAAGTTATAGTGATAACTAAGTCATAGCCTTCCATTAAGTGAGTGATAATGAGTCCATTAGTTTAATAATCAGTGGAGGCCCAAAGGTCTGGTGCTTATTGACTAATGAAATTATCATTCATAATATGATCATTTGGTTGAGTCTTTCTGATGGTGGTCAGGTTGGCCGGCCAAAGTCGGGACTGATTATTTATTGGTTAGATTCACCAAATCAAGTCATGTTAATGGTTGGACCTAACCAGAACTTTTCAATGGAGGCCAAAGCCTACTGATTAGGTTTTGGGGTAAAATTAAATACTAGAAGTTGTTTAGAAAAATAACTGGTTATGAGCCTACTCATAGATGCACATGGGTTGACCAACCAAAGTTGGGCTCGTGTGTGGTCTGTTGGGAATAGTGTCCCAAAGTCAATCGTCAACCTGTTGACGGTTGTAGTTATTTTTGTATTTGTACATGAATTATGAATTAATAAATATTATTTGATATTTTTCATCATAAAATGTTTCATCTTCTAATAAACTCTTATGTTGTGGTGAAGTCCTTAGGACTATTTAGACTCGACAAAGGAGGATTTATCGTTTAGTCCTTAAATCTATTCACGACCAAATGATACGTTGTTACTAAGGACGATAATGTTTATCACGTATAGGTCATTGTGTGCCATATAGGTTGGTTGTCCTCTTAACCAATGAGTGTGGAGACACTGGTATGGCATATAGGTGAGATGTAAGAGTACATCTGCACTGAACGTGACCGACTCTAGAGCTATTTCTACTGTCAAGATTTGCTCCGATAGAATATGGGTATAAATATTCTTCCGACCTGAGACCGCCACGGTACTTGCAAGCAACTCACTATACTTAGGCACTGGACTACCTGAATTTTTAATTCAGTGATGGAAGGTTGTTGGGTGTAATCAAGTACTTGACTTGTCAGTGCGTGTGTCAAGATGGGATTGACCACTCCAGTTTAGGAGCTGTGTACAGTCATATTTCAATTTAGCAAAACCTTGGCCAGGGTAGTCCTTGTGAGGAGTCACAGGACTGTTTGAGTTGAGCACGATTCGGATGATCTGATCAGGGTTGACAGTTTAACCCTGAGTCATCCTAAACACAGGGGTCAAAAGATAATTATACAGTAACCATATTCATGTAGGTTCTGAGTGTTGCAATTGCGACTCTTCGACTTATCCAGACGTTGGGTATCATTGCTAGATGGTCACTTCGATTAGTACAGGAATTGGTTCCTGTGCTACCAGCTTAGGTTTGAACCTACGGGGTCACACACATTAGAGGTTTCTATCTGATCTGATGGCTGATGTAGAATCTTACATGTTTGAGACTCAGTGATCGAGAATCAGGATTCTCTGATCATGAGTTCCACACATTATGGGTACCGGGGTCAAGAGTCCCACTGGTTGGGACTTTTCGATCAGGGTTACATATCGATGAATTCTGATGCCGATTGCCCATCGATTTGGACTCATATTTATGAAGGTTTAATTAGTGATTTGATCGCTAATTAACTCAATTTGATTGAGTAATTATTTTTGGATCAAGTCCAATTGAATTGGATTCAGTTGGGTTTGACCCGATTAGGTTAAGAGTTGACCTAATCGTCGAGATGGTTTGGTCCCTGATTTGATCAGGGGTTGGGCTTAGTCAATTCTGATTTGATTAGATTTTATTAAGCCTAATTTAAGTTGGTTTAAATTAGTCTAATTGGACCTAACTTATTTGGTTCAATTAGGTTGGTTTAAATAATTAAACCACCTTGACCCAATCTCCATGCGCCACCTCACTTCCATTGCACCCATTTGAATTCATGAGAAGGAACTTCTCATGAATTTTTCTCACCAAGCCCTCCCGCCCACTTTAATGTGCCATGAATGGATAAGGATGATTGGTTGGCCATTCAAATTCAAAATAAAGTTTGAATTTGAATGGGCAATCAATCTTTGCACCTTATCCCTTTTTTTACGCCCCATTTATTACATGAGAAAAGATTTCTCATGAAATCACTCCATGCACAATTTAAGCCATGCCTCACACCTTTAGTGGATAGGGATGAGTTGGTGTCCATTTGAATTCAAAATTTGATTTGAATTCAAATGTGCAATTACTCATCTTTATCCTTTCTTTGGATAAGACGTTTGACGTTGTTATAAAAGGAGGAGAAGAGTGGGGTGTGCAAGAAGAGATTTTTTGGAAGAAAAATTTTGGGGCATGAGGAAGTCTTGTGCGTGGAGAAGGAAGTCCATATCCTTCTAAGAGAAAAAGAAAGAAAAGAAAGAAAAGTGGGTGCAAGGTTTCCGGATGAGTTTCCTAGAGTTTTAGCCTAGGGTTCGGGAAAGTGAGAAAGTGAGCTACGAGTGTCGTGAGCCCACAAAAATCTCAGGAAGATCTTCAACATCCTCTCAAGCATGTTTGTTGATGATCTGGAGCATCCAAAAAATCGACAGACATCGATCGAAGGAGTTCGATCAGCATCTGCCATCAAAAGGGCTCTACAACGAGCTAGCACTCTTGAGGAGTCGATCAGATCGAGAGCTTTGTGTGGATGATCCGTAGAGGCCAGACATGCTGTGTGACTATGTCGCGACAATCAGACTCTCTCGAGGGTGATCAGATTGCGGCGATCTTCTACCCGCACCAAGGTATTGTGTTCTGAACACATTACAGTAAAGTGTTTACTGTTCGCATTTGAATTTCAAATTTAAATAAATGTATGCTATATATTATATTTAGATTCTAGTGTAGGATAAATTCATATTAATTAATTAGATTAATTAATAATTTTTACTGTAAAATAGTAATTTGAAAAAATTTTAAAATTACCATTTTACCCCTATACTGAATTTCCCCACAGATGGTATCAGAGCGGGTTCTTAGATATGATATATATATTTGCATGCGTAGATTAAGTTGTATCTAAAAGTTTAAATTTGAAATTTAAAATTCAAAATTTGAAATTTGAATTTTAAAGTTGTTCGAAATTTAAAATTTAAAAATTTGAAATTCAAAATTTGAAATTTGAATTTTAAAATTTAAAATTCAAAATTCAAAATTCAAAATTTGAAATTTGAAATTTGAAATTTGAAATATGGTTGAAATTTCAAATTTGAAATTCAAAATTTAAAATTCAAAATTTAAAATTCAAAATTTGAAATTCAAAATTTTAAAATTTGAAATTTATTTGAAATTTAAAATTTAAATTTTGAAATTGGTATATTTAGATACACTTGATCCAAGTAGCAAGTAATCGAATTGGGTAGGTTGCCATGGCCGTCCGGTCATTGGAGAAAAGCAGGGTTTAAAGGCCCTCTCCTCCCATTCGATGGGGTCTTCTATGGCGGTAGGGTGTCGTTGCAATTATATCCCATGCAGATGAAGCAGCGAAAGAAATTAATTGTAAAGGTTCAATTATGAAATTTATCATGAATGTGTTAGATTAGATCTAAAGGAATATTCATGATTTATTTTGATTGAGTTATTTTTGTTATGTAATTAGCAATAGGATTGCTATTTATGAAATGTGCTGATCTATTTGTGAAATGAGTCAACATATTTGGTGAACAGAAAATAAAACCTTTCAAATTTGAAAATTATTTTCGAAATGCCAAACCCTGATCCATCAGCCCAAATACTTAATTAAAAAAATTAAGTGTTGTCTAGTAGGTCTAGAATTGTGAATTAAGACCTAAGATAATTGCATAAACTTGTGGGTCAATGGGTTAGATGGATTAGGTCCATAATTGGGTTAGACCTAAGGTTAGCTTAAAGAAATAGACTAAATTAGAGTAATTGGTCAAATCTAATCAAAGGTTGAATTAGATTAGATCAAGGATACTCTAGACTCAACTCCAATAATTATAATTGAATGGGTCCATATTTTTAACTAGACCAAGATGGACTTAATTCATGGCTACGCGGTGGAATCCTATTTACTAAGTTGATCAAATTAAAACTAATGAACCAGTTGGTGTCTAAGGTAAGTTTGACAGTTTGACCAGTGGTTTTTAAGCGGGAGCTACTTGCAGTGATTCGATCTCTGATGAGTTAATAGCTTATCCCCACCACTAATCTCACTTACCTGGCCAACTTGGTGAATTAGGTTTTGATTAGATCACTTGGTGATTAGGGCTCACCCATGTCATTAGGTAAATCAGTTTGACTGATTTAGGTGCTCCTAATGCCAGCTTTAATTAAATCCTTTTTAATCTGACTTGGTGAAGTCAGTGGGAGGATTGAAATTGGCTGGATTTTTTCTTCTCATCTATCCTTTAATAAAATCCTCAAAAATTATTAGGTTCTTAAAAATGATTAAGTTATATTGATAACTAAGTCATAGCCTCTCATTAAGTGAGTGATAATGAGTCCATTAGTTTAATAATCATTGGAGGCCCAAAGGCCTGGTGCTTATTGACTAATAGAATTATCATTCATAATATGATAATTTGGTTTGAGACTTTCTGATGGTGATCAGGTTGGCCGGCCAAAGTCGGGCCTGATCATTTATTGGTCCGATTTACCAAATCAAATCATGTTAATGGTTGGACCTAACCAGATCCTTTTAGTGGAGGCCAAAGCCTACTGATTAGGTTCTGGGGCAAAATCAATCACTAGAAGTTGTTTAGAGAAACAACTGGTTATGAACCTACCCATAGATGCACATGGGTTGACCAACCAAAGTTGGGCTCGTGTGTAGTCTGTGTGGATTCTAGTACCCACTAAAGAATTAAAGTAATTCGTCGAATTGGAGGTTGAGGCTACCAGTTCGTAAAAATACTAGGAGAAACTTTAGACTAAAGTTCAAGTCTTTAGTATTTATAATTTATGTACTAATAGAGGTCTGGTTTTCTTTTATGCAGCTATGGCCACTACCCTATCCCTCCGGTCATTATTAGATAATGACAAGCTCATGGGATCTAATTTCGATAGTTGGTATCAAAAATTAAAAATCATCCTTGAGCATGAGCGGATCCTTTATGTAGTAACGGATCCGGCACCTGAGGAGCCAGCCCTGAACGTTAGAGGGATGGTCCGGACACTTATCGAAAGTGGCTAAACGACCGCACCACCGTTCGGTGCATTATGCTGGTGGCAATGAATGACGACTTCAGCTGCAGGTTCGAGAATGCCTAGCTACAGGAGATACTTCAAATGTTGAACGACTCCTTTGGCACGTCTGACGACGTTGAAAGGCACAAAACTAGTTGTGCCATTTTCAATGCTCGGATGAGGGATGGAGCCTCAGTCACTGATCATGTATTGTACATGATCGAAATGATTGAACGCCTAAGTAAATTGGGCTTTCCCTTGCATGAGCAGCTCGGTAAGGATGCGATCCTTAATTCATTGCCCAAGTCCTTCCTCCCCTTCCTTACTCATTTTCGGATGACAAAGCCTACAGTGAACTACCACGGCTTGTTGGGGTTGCTGCAGAACTTTGAGAAGAATCACCAGCTCCATAAAGAATCGGTGAATATTGTGGGAGGGTCTTCTTCTGGTCGTCGACCCTTTAAGAAAGGGAAGAAGAATAACAAGAAGAAGAAGAATAAGAAGGTGCAGCTACGTACTGGGACGTCTGCACAGGATCAGACCAAGAAGCGCAAGCTCGACCAGAGCCAGGCGGAGTGCTTCTTTTGCAAGAAGCAGGGGCACTGGAAGAGGAACTGTCCTCTATACATTGCCTCCCTGGATCCGAACAGGCCGAAGAAGAAGCAAGGTACTTATATGATAACACCTTGTAACTTTTTCATTTGTGATACTACTGCTTGGGTATTGGATACCGGAAGCCCTTATCATATTTGTAATTCAATGCAGGGTCTGCAGGTTAGTAGGAGATTTGATGAAGGTGAGAGATTCCTGAACGTTGGAGATGGAAGCAAAGTTCCAGTTCTAGCATTAGGAATTATGAACCTTGTAATCAATTCTCAAAACATAATTTTGAGTGAATGTCACTATTGTCCAAGCTTTTTATTAAATATTATTTCTGTAGCCCTTTTAGCCATGAACGGTTATCAATTTTTAATAAAAGAAAATATTTACAATATCATTTTGAATGGTGTTACAATATTTGTTGGATAACTTAATAATAGAATTTACTTTCTATCACAACCTGTTAATGTGGTTCAAACCTTCGGTAAACATCCTAGAATAGATAATATGTCAGAAGTCAACCTTTGGCACTGTAGGCTAGGTCATATCTATAAGAACAGAAAAAACAGGTTAGCTCAAGAAGGAATTCTTGAAGTAGGTGATTGTGAATCACTTCCAACCTATGAGTCCTGTCTTCTTGATAAAATGACCAAGTCACCTTTTACTGGAAAAGGTGAGCAAGCCAGTGAACTCTTGGGTCTGGTACATTCTGATGTATGTGGATTCATGAGCTCAAGTGCAAGAGGTGGATATTTCTACTTCATAACCTTCACAGACGACCTATCGAGGTATGGGTATATCTATTTAATGAAGCATAAATTGGAGTCGTTTGAAATGTTCAAACTATTCCAAAATGAGGTAGAAAAATAAACTAAAAAGTATATTAAAACTCTTCGATCTGATCGAGGAGGTGAATACCTTTCCAATGATTTTCTGACATATCTTGGGGAGAATGGGATTCTCTCTCAGTGGACTCCTCTTGGAATACCACAACATAATGGTGTATCTGAAAGGAGGAATCGGACCTTGTTGGACATGGTTCGATCCATGATGGGGTTTGCTGGTCTGCCGATCTCCCTTTGGGGATATGCGCTCGAATCAGCTTGTTACCTTCTAAATAGAGTTTCGAGTAAGTCTGTAACCATATGAGATATGGATAAGACGTAAGCCAGTACTCTCGTACCTTAGGGTTTGGGGGTGTTCGGATTATGTTAAATATTTAATTACGGACAAGCTTGGACCTAGGTCTGACAATTGTAATTTTATAGGGTACCCAAAAGAGACCAAAGGGTATTACTTCTACCTAGCTGATGAGCAAAAAGTGTTTGTCAGCCTTAAGGCAATCTTTTTGGAAAAGGAGTTTCTGGGTGAAGGGACTGTTGCCTCTAAGATCGAACTTGATGAAGTTCGGCAGGTGAAAAAATCGACACAAGTTGCTGAACCTGAACCAAATTTTTGTTAGATCAGATCCGGAGCCCATTGTTCAAGCATCCTTAAGGCGATCTGGTAGAGTACCACATCAACCAGACAGATACTATGGTTTCTTGGTCTGGGACGGCGATCCTATCGAACTTGATGAAAATGATGAGGATCCGATCACTTACATGGATGCAATGCAGAGACCTGACTCTGAGAAATGGCTGGAGGCCATGAAATCCGAAATGGAGTCTATGAAGGTCAACGATGTGTGGACATTGGTTGACCCACCCGAAGGAGTAAAACCCATAGGGTGTAAGTGGGTCTTCAAGAGGAAGAGAGGCAGAGACGAAAAGGTGAAAACCTATAAAATCCGTCTGGTTGCCAAGGGATATCATCAACGTTATGGTATAGACTATGATGAGATATTTTCTCCTGTGGCAATGCTCAAGTCCATTCGGATTATGCTTACGATAGCTGCCCATCTGGACTATAAAATCTGGCAGATGGATGTGAAGACAGCTTTCCTAAATGGAGAGCTAGATGAAGAGGTGTATATGATACAATCTGAAGGATTCACATCCACTGATGAGTCTAAGGTGTGCAGACTACAGAGGTCCATTTATGGACTTAAGCAGGCATCCTGGAGTTGGAACATACATTTTGATAGGACGATCAAGACGTATGGCTTTGTTAAGAACGGAGAAGAGCCATGCATTTATAAGTGGGCTAATGGTCCAGTAGTAGTATTTCTTGTATTGTATGTGGATGATATTCTCTTAATCGGGAATGATGTCCCTGCATTACAGGGAATAAAGATTTGATTGTCGTCACAGTTCTCCATGAAGGATCTGGGAGAAGCTTCCTACATCCTAGGGATGAGGATCTATAGGGATAGATCTAAAAGGTTACTTGATTTATCTCAGTCCACGTACATTGATACTATGCTGAAGAGGTTCAGCATGGAGAATTCCAAGAAAGGCTATCTTCCGATAGGCCATAGAATTTCTCTCTCGAAGAGGGATTGTCCGACAACACCTCAAGAGAGAGAGCGTATGGGTAGGATTTCATATGCTTTGGTAGTGGAATCTATCATATATGCCATGACATGTACACGACCAGATGTGGCATACTCACTAGGGATAGTGAGTAGATACCAATCTGATCCAGAGGAGAATCACTGGAAGGTTGTTAAAACCATCCTGAAGTATCTAAGAAATACTAAGGAGCAGTGGCTTATTTATGGTGAATCAGACTTGAGACTTATAGGGTTTACAGACTCTAGTTTCCAGTCTGATCACGATGATAGCAAAAGTATGTCGGAATTTATTTTTATCCTTAATGGTGGGGTTATCTGCTGGAAAAGTTACAAGCAGCACACAGTGGCTGATTCAGTTTGCGAGGCAGAGTATGTCGCTACATCAGATGCTGCCAAAGAAGCGGTGTGGCTGAGAAAATTCATCATCGAGCTCGGAGTAGCATCCTCCCTTGTTGGTCCAGTTCTGCTCTACTGTGACAGCTCTGGAGCCATTGCTCAGGCGAAGGAACCAAAGGCACACCAGCAGACGAAGCATATTCTGCGCCGCTACCATCTCATCCAGAAAATTATGGATCGAGGTGACGTCGATCTTCAGAAGATCGACGGAAAGGAGAACCTGGCTGACCCATTCACTAAAACCATTGCGGTGAAGAAGTTCGACAACTACAAGTTGAAGATGGGTATTAGATACTGCATCGATTGGCTTTAGGCCAAGTGGGAGATTGTTGAGAATAGTATCCCAAAGTCAATCGTCAGCCTGTTGACGGTTGTGCTCATTTTTATATTTGTACATGAATTATGAATTAATAAAAATTATTTTGATATTTTTCATCACAAAATATTTCATCTTCTAATGAACTCCTATGTTGTGGTGAAGTCCTTAGGACTATTTAGACTCGACAAAGGAGGATTTATCGTTGAGTCCTTAAATCTGTTCGCGACCAAATGATACGTTGTTACCAAGGACGACAACGTTTAGCAAGCATAGATCATTGTGTGCCATATAGGTTGGTTGTCTTCTTAACCAATGAGTGTGGAGACACTGGTATGGCATACAAATGAGATATAAGGGTACATCTGCACTAAACGTGACCGACTCTGGAGCTATTTCTTCTGTCAAGATTTGATCTGATGGAATATGGGTATAAATATTCCTCCGACCTGAGACCGCCACGGTGACTTGCAAGCAACTCACTGCACTTAGGCACTGGACTACCTGAATTTTTAATTCAGTGACAGAAGGCTGCTGGGTGTAGTCAAGTACTTGATTTGTCGGTGCATGTGTCAAGATGAGATTGACCACTCTAGTTTAGGAGCTGTGTACAGTCGTGTTTCAATTTAACAAAACCTTGGCCAGGGTAGTCCTTGTGAGGAGTCATAGGACTGTTTGAGTTGAGCATGATTCGAATGATCTGATCAGGGTTGACAGTTTAACCCTGAGTCATTCTAAACACAGGAGTCAAAAGGATGAATTATACAGTAACCATATTCATGTAGGTTCTGAGTGTTGCGATTGCGACTCTTCGACCTATCCAGATGTCGGGTATCATTGCTAGATGGTTACTTCGATTAGTACAGGAATTGGTTCCTATGCTACCGGCTTAGGTTCGAACCTGTGGGGTCACACACATTAGAGGTTCCTATCTGATCTGATGGCTGATGTAGAATCCTACATGTTTGGAACTCAGTGATCGAGAATCAGGATTCTCTGATCACAAGTTCCACACATTATGGGTACCAGGATCAAGAGTCCCACTGGTTGGGACTTTTCGATCAGAGTTACATATCGATGAATTCTGATTCCTGATTGCCCATCGGATTTAGACTTAATATTTATAAGAGATTTAATTAGTGATTTGATCACTAATTAACTCAATTTGATTGAGTAATTATTTTTGGATCAAGTCCAATTGAATTGGATTTAGTTGGGTTTGACCCGATTAGGTTAAGAGTTGACCTAATCGTCGAGATGGTTTCGTCCTTGATTTGATCAGGGGTTGGGCTTAGTCAATTCCTGATTTGATTAGGATTTTATTGAGCCTAATTAAGCCTAATTTAGTTGGATTTAAATTAGTCTAATTGGACCTAAATTATTTGGTTCAATTAGGTTGGTTTAAATAATTAAACCACCTTGACCCAATCTCCATGCGCCACCTCACTTCCATTGCACCCATTTGAATTCATGAGAAGGAACTTCTCATGAATTATTTTCTCACGCCAAGCCCTCTCCACACCCCACTTTAATGTGCCATATGAATGGATAAGGATGATTGGTTGGCCATTCAAATTCAAAATAAAGTTTGAATTTGAATGGGCAATCAATCTTTGCACCTTATCCCTTTTTTTACGCCCCATTTATTACATGAGAAAAAGTTTCTCATGAAATCACTCCATGCATAATTTAAGCCATGCCTCATACCTTTAGTGGATAAGGGATGAGTTGGTGTCCATTTGAATTCAAAATTTGATTTGAATTCAAATGTGTAATTACTCATCTTTGTCCTTTCTTTTGGATAAGATGTTTGACGTTGTTATAAAAGGAGGAGAAGAGTGGGGCGTGCAAGAACAAGATTTTTTGGAGAAAAATTCTGGGGTGTGAGGAAGTCTTGTACGTGAGAAGAAAGTCCATATTCTTCCAAGAGAAAAAGAAAGAAAAGAAAGAAAAGTGGGTGCAAGGTTTTCGATGAGTTCTCTAGAGTTTTAGCCTGGGGTTCGGGAAGTGAGAAAGTGAGCTACGAGTGTCGTGAGCCTACAAAATCTCTGAGAGATCTTCAACATCCTCTCAAGCATGTTTGTTGATGATCCGAAGCATCCGAAGAATCGACAGACATCGATCGAAGGAGTTCGATCAGCATTCGCCGTCAAAAGGGCTCTACAACGAGCTAGCACTCGTGAGGAGTCGATCAGATCGGGAGCTTCGTGTGGATGATCCATGGAGGCCAGATACACTGTGTGACTGCATCGCGACAATCAGACTCTCTCGAGAGTGATCAGATTGTAGCGATCTTCTATCCGTACAAAGGTATTGTGTTCTGAACACATTACAGTAAAGTGTTTACTGTTCGCATTTGAATTTCAAATTTAAATGAATGCATGCTATATATCATATTTAGATCCTAGTGTAGGATAAATTCATGTTAATTAATTAGATTAATTAATAATTTTCATTGCAAAATAGTAATTTTGAAAAAGTTTTAAAATTACCATTTTACCTCTGCACTGAATTTTCCCACATGGTCTGTGTGGATTCTAGTACCCACTAAAGAATTAAAGTAACTACTCGAATTGGAGGTTAAGGCTACCAGTTCGCAAAAATACTGGAAAAAATTTTAGACTAAAGTCCAAGTCTTTAGTATTAATAATTTATGTACTAATAAAGGTCTGGTTTTCTTTTATGCAGCTATGGCCACCACCCTGTCGCTCTGATCATTATTAGATAATGACAAGCTCATGGGACCTAATTTCGATAGCTGGTATCGAAAATTAAAAATCATCCTTGAGCATGAATGGATCTTTTATGTAGTAACAGATCCGGCACCTGAGGAGCCAGCCCCGAATGCTAGAGGGACAGTCCGAGATACTTATCAGAAGTGGCTCAACGATTGCACCATCATACAGTGCATAATGCTGGCGGCAATGAATGATGAGTTCAGTCGCAGGTTCGAGAACGTCCAGCTGCAGGAGATGCTTCAAATGTTGAACGACTCCTTTGGCATGTCTGACGACGTTGAAAGGTACAAAACTAGTTGTGCCATTTTCAATGCTCGGATGAGAGATGGGGCTTCAGTCATTAATCATGTACTGTATATAATCGAAATGATTGAGCGCCTAAGTAAACTGGGCTTTCCCTTGCACGAGCAGCTTGGTAAGGATGTGATCCTTAATTCTTTGCCCAAGTCCTTCTTCTCCTTCCTTACTCATTTTTGGATGATAAAACCTGCAGTGAACTACCATGGCTTGTTGGGGTTACTATAAAACTTTGAGAAGGACCACCATCTCCATAAGGAGTCGGTGAATGTTGTGGGAGGATCTTCTTCTGATCGTCGACCCTTTGAGAAAGGAAAGAAGAACAAGAAGAAGAAGAATAAGAAGGTGCAGCCGCATGCAGGGACATCTGCGTAGGGTCAGACCAAGAAGCACAAGCCCGATCAGAGCCAGGCAGAGTGCTTCTTTTGCAAGAAACAGGGGCACTGGAAGAGGAACTGTCTTCTATACATTGCCTCCCTAGACCTGAACAGGCTGAAGAAGAAGCAAGGTAATTATATGATAACACCTTGCAACTTTTTCATTTGTGATACTACTGCCTGGGTATTGGATACCAGAAGCCCTTATCATATCTGTAATTCGATACAGGGTCTGCAGGTCAATAGGAGATTTGATGAAGGTTAGAGGTTCCTGAACGTTGGAGATGGAAGCAAAGTTTCAGTTCTAGCTTTAGGAATCATGAACCTTATAATCAACTCTCGTAATGTAATTCTGAGTGAATGTCACTATTGTCCAAGTTTTTTATTAAATATTATTTCTGTAGGCCTTTTGGCCATGTACAGTTATGAATTTTTAATAAAAAGAAATGTTTGCAATATCATTTTGAATGGTGTTACAATATTTATTGGATAACTAAATAATAGAATTTACTTACTATCACAGCCTGTTAATATGGTTCAAACCTCCAATAAACACCCTAGAATGGATAATATGTCAGAAGTCTACCTTTGGCACTGTAGGCTAGGTCATATCAATAAGAACAGGATAAACAAGTTGGCTCAAGAAGAAATTCTTGAAGTTGGTGATTGTGAATCACTTCCAACCTGTGAGTCCTATCTTCTTGGGAAGATGACCAAATCATCTTTTACTGAAAAAGGTGAGCGAGCCAATGAACTCTTGAGTTTGATACATTCTGATGTATGTGGACCCATGAGCTCAAGTACAAGAGGTGAATATTTCTACTTCATAACCTTCACAGATGACCTATCGAGGTATGGGTATGTCTACTTAATGAAGCATAAGTCAGAATCGTTTGAAATGTTCAAACTATTCCGAAATGAGGTAGAAAAATAAACTGAAAAGTGTATTAAAACTCTTCGATCTGATCAAGGAGGTGAATACCTTTCCAATGAGTTTCTGACATATCTTGGAGAGAATGTGATTCTCTCTCAGTGGACTCCTCCTGGAACACCATAGCATAATGGTGTGTCTGAAAGGAGGAATCGGATCTTGTTGGACATGGTTCGATCCATGATGGGGTTTGCTGGTCTATCGATCTCCTTCTGGGGATATGCACTCGAATTAGCTTGTTACCATCTAAATAGGGTTTCGAGTAAGTCTGTAATCAAAATGCCTTATAAGATATGGATAGGACGTAAGCCAGTACTCTAGCACCTTAGGGTTTGGGGGTGTCCGACTTATGTTAAACGTTTAATTACGGACAAGCTTGGACCTAGGTCTGACAAGTGTTATTTCATAGGGCACCCAAAAGAGATCAAAGGGTATTATTTCTACGTAGCTGATGAGTAAAAGGTGTTTGTCAGCTTTAAGGCAATCTTTTTAGAAAAAAAGTTCTTTGGTGAAGGGACTGTTGCCTCTAAGGTCGAACTTGAGGAAGTTCGGTAGGTGGAAAAACTGACACAAGTTGCTGAATCTGAATCGGATTTGGTTAGATCAGATCTGGAGCCCATTGTTCCTGCACCCTTAAGGCGATCTGGTAGAGTACCACGTCAACCGGACAGATACTATTGTTTCTTGGTCCGAAACGGCGATCCTGTCGAACTTGATGAAAATGATGAGGATCCGATCACCTACATGGATGCAATGCAGAGACCTGACTCTGAGAAATGACTAGAGGCCATGAAATCCGAAATAGAGTTCATGAAGGTCAACGATGTGTGGACATTGGTTGACCCACCCGAAGGAGTAAAACCCATAGGGTGTAAGTGGGTCTTCAAGAGGAAGAGGGGCACAGATGGAAAGGTGGAGATCTATAAAGCCCGTCTGGTTGCCAAGGAATATCATCAATGTTATGGTATAGACTATGACAAGATATTTTCTCCTGTGGCAATGCTCAAATCCATTCGGATTATGCTTGCGATAGCTGCCCATCTGGACTATGAAATCTGGCAGATGGATGTGAAGACAGCTTTCTTAAATGGAGAGCTGGACGAAGAGGTGTATATGATACAACCTGAAGGGTTCACATCCACAGATGAGTCTAAGGTGTGCAGGCTATAGAGGTCCATTTATGGACTTAAGCAGGCATCCCAGAGTTGGAACATACATTTTGATAGGACGATCAAGACGTATGGCTTCGTTAAGAACGGAGAAGGGCCCTGCATTTATAAGTGGGCTAATGGTCCAGTAGTGATATTTCTTGTATTGTATGTGGATGACATTCTCTTAATCGGGAATGATGTCCCTGCATTACAGGGAATAAAGATTTGGCTGTCGTCACAGTTCTCCATGAAGGATCTGGGAGAAGCTTCCTACATCCTAGGGATGAGGATCTATAGGGATAGATCTAAAAGGTTGCTTGGCTTATCCCAGTTCATGTACATTGATACTATACTGAAGAGGTTCAGCATGGAGAATTCTAAGAAAGGCTATCTACCAATAGGCCATGGAATTTCTCTCTCGAAGAGGGATTGTCCAACAATACCTCAAGAGAGAGAGCGTATGGGTAGAATTCCATATGCTTCGGCAATCGGATCTATCATGTATGCCTTGACATGTATATGACCAGATGTGGCATACTCACTAGGGTAGTGAGTAGATACCAATCTGATCCAGAGAAAAATCACTGGAAGGTTGTTAAAACTATCATGAAGTATTTGAGAAATACTAAAGACCAGTGCCTTATTTATGGTGAATCGAACTTGAGACTTATAGGGTTTACAGACTCCAATTTTCTGTCAGATCACGATGACAGCAAGAGTGTGTTGGGATTTATTTTTACCTTTAATGGTGGGGCTGTCTGCTAAAAGAGTTTCAAGCAGCACACTGTGGCTGATTCAGTTTGCGAGGCAGAGTATGTCGCTGCATCAGATGCTGCCAAAGAAGCGGTGTGGCTGAGAAAATTTCTCACCGAGCTCGAAGTAGCACCCTTCCTTGTTGGTCTAGTTCTGCTCTACTGTGATAGCTCTAGAGCCATTGCTCAGATGAAAAAATCCAAAAAATTATGGATAGAGGTGACATCGACCTTCAGAAGATCGACGGGAGGAAGAACCTGGTCGACCCATTCGCTAAAGCCATTGCGGTGATGGAGTTCAACGACTTCAAGTCGAAGATGGGTATTAGATACTGCACCGATTGACTTTAGGCCAAGTGGGAGATTATTGGGAATAGTGTCCCAAAGCCAATCGTTAGCCTGTTGATGGTTGTGCTCTTTCTTGTATTAGTATATGAATTATAAATTAATAAAAATTATTTTGATATTTTTCATCCCAAATTGTTTCATCTTCTAATGAACTCCTGTGTTGTGGTGAAGTCCTTAGGACTATTTAGACTCGACAAAGGAGGATTAGTCGTTTAGTCTTTAAACCTGTTCATGACCAAATGATACGTTGTTACCAAGGACAACAACGTTTATCAAGCATAGGTCGTTGTGTGCCATATGGGTTGGTTGTCCTCTTAACCAAGGAGTGTGGAGACACTGGTATGGCATACAAGTGAGATGTAAGGGAACATCTGCATTGAACGTGACCAACTCCGAAGCTTTTTCTGCTGTCAAGATTTGCTCTGATGGGATATGGGTATAGCTGTCCCTCTGACCTGAGACTGTCACGGTGACTTGCAAGCAACTCCCTGCACTTAGGCACTGAACTACCTAAATTTCTAATTCAGTGACGGAAGGCTGCTGGGTGTAGTCAAGTACTTGACTTGTCAGTGTGTGTGTCAAGATAGGATTGACCACTCCAGTTTAAGGAGCTGTGTACAGTCGTATTTTAATTTAGCAAAATCTTGGCTAGGGTAGTACTAGTGAGGAGTCACAGAACTATTTGAATTGAGCATGATTCGGATGATCTGATCAGGGTTGACAGTTTAACCTTGAGTCATCCTATACATAGGGATCAAAAGGGATGAATTATACAGTAACCATATTTATGTAGGTTCTAAATATTGCAATTGCGACTATTCGACCTATTCAGACATCGGGTACCATTGCTAGATGGTCACTTCAATTAGTACAGGAATTGATTCTTGTGCTACCGACTTAGGTTCAAACCTGTGGGGTCACACACATTAGAGATTCCTATTTGATCTGATGGTCGGTGAAGAGTCCCACTGGACTGGGACTCTTCGACCAAGAGTCCTAATACTTGGGGACTTTGAGTCCTACATGTCTAGGACTCTGTGATTGAGAATCAAGATTCTCTAATTATGAGTTCCACATATTTTGGGTATCGGGGTCAAGAGTTCCACTGGTTTGGGACTCTTCGATCAAGGTTTCATATCGATGGACTTTGATGTCCGATTACCCATCAGATTTAGACTCAGTATTTATGAGAGGTTTAATTAATGATTTGATCGTTAATTAACTCAATTTGATTGAGTAATTATTTTTGGATCAAGTCCAATTGAATTGGATTCAGTTGGGTTTGACCCGATTAGGTTAAGAGTTGACCTAATCGCCAAGGTGGTTTGGTCTCTGATCTGATCAAGGGTTGGGCTTAGTCAATTTCTGATTTGATTAGGATTTTATTGAGTCTAATTAAGCCTAATTGTGTTGGATTTAATTTAGTCTAATTGTGCCTAACCTATTTTAATAAGGTTGGTTCAATTAGGTTGATTTAATATTTGAAACCACCTTGACTTATCTCCCTACGCCACCTCACCTCACCTGCACCTATCTAAATTCATGAGAAACAAGTTCTCATGAATTTTCTCCCATGCCTCACCTGTGTGCACCATTTTGAGTGGATAAAGATGGTTGGTTGGCCATTCAAATTCAAATAATGTTTGAATTTGAATGGGCAACTAACCCATGCGCCACCTTATCTATTTGTGCACCCCTTGCTCTACACGAGAAAATATTTCTCGTGTAGACTCTCCACGCACGAAGAGCCCATGCCCCTCTCTTCTCTCACCTTGAGTGGATAAGGATAGGTTGGTTGGCATTTGAATTCAAATTTGATTTGAATTCAAGTGAGCAACCACCTAGCTTTATCCTCTCACGTGGTGAAGATGCAGTAAAGATGCGGTCTTGCACTATTTTAAAAAGGGAAGAGAAGGTGGGGTATGTGCATGACTTTTCTTAGAGAAAGGGTGGCATGAGAAAGGGCCTCTGCATGAGAAAAGAAAAGAAAAGAAGAGAGAAAGGGTGCAGGGTCTTCTGTGAGTACCCTAGGATTTCTGCCTAGGGTTTGGGAAGTGAGAAGGTGAGCTATGAGTGTCGTGAGCCCACCAAACTTTAGGAAGAGCTTCATCAACCTGTTAAGCACCTTTGCTAATGATTCAAAGTATTTGAGGAGTTGGCAGACACCGATCTAAGGTGTTCGATCAGCATTGGCTGTCGAAAGGGTTCTGCAATGAACTAGCATTCATGAGGAGTCGATCAGATCGAGAGCTTCATGTGGATGATCCACGGAGGTCAGATATACTATGTGACTGTATTATGATGATCAGATCTTTCTGACGATGATCAGACTGCAGTGATCGACTACCTGCACGAAGGTAATATGTTCTGAACACATAATAGTAAAACATTTACTGTAGAATTTAAAATTTTAAATTTAAATACATGCTATATATATCATATTTAGATCCTTGTGTAGGATTAATATATATTAATTAATTAGATTAATTAATAATTTTTACTATAAAATTATAATTTTGAAAAAGTTTTAAAATTACCATTTTACCCCTGTACTGAAATTCACTTTAAATATCTACAAACCTACACTTGTCTGATCTAGCATTAAGTTTATGTCCAAAAATATTTTTGAGATAAGTAAGATAGTCCAAAGTCTTAAGATGTTTAAGATTAGGCTTTCTTCCATTTCATATCTCATATAGAGTGCTTGCAACAGACTTTGAAGGCATTCTGTTTAATATATATGTGGCAGTCTCTAAGGCATTATCCCTAGAAAGATATTGGAAGATCGGTGAAGCATATCATAGACTGCATCATATCCATCATAGTACGATTTCTTCTTTCTGCTATAACATTTAACTGAGGCATATTAGGAAGGGTGCATTCGGAGAGAATCCCTTTACTTTTAAGATGATCAAAAAATTCAATGGATAAGTATTCTCCTCGATCAGATCAAAGAAACTTGATACTTTTTTCAGTTTATTTCTTGACCATACTTTGGTACTCCTTGAACTTATCAAAGGCTTCGAATTTATGTTTCATAAGATACACATATCCGAACCTTAATAAATCATCTGTAAAGATAGAAGTATCTTCTTCTTGCCTGAGTTGTTATCGATCCATATACATCTATATATACTAGAGCTAACAACTCACTTGTCCTCTCTCCATATTAAGAAAATGAAATCTTTGTCATCTTACCCATGAGACAAGATTTATAAGTCTCCAATGATTTATAATCATTTGGATCAAAGAATTCTTCTTTGTATAACTTATTTATCCTTGACTCATTAATATGACCAAGACGACAATGCCAGAGATATGTGACATTCATATTTTTTCTCTTTCTTTTCATATTTCTTTTAATAGAAAAAATATTTTCATTGAGTGCAAGAATTAAAAGATTATTATCAATATAACCACTGCCATAAAATTCATTAAAAAAAAATGAAGCATCTATTTTTCATTAGCCTTATTTCATAACCTTGTTTTAACAACAAAGGTATAGAAATAATATTTCTAATGACCTTTGACACATAATAACAGTCTTTTAATTCTAAAGTTTTATCCGAAAGCAAATCAAGCATATAGGTTCCCATAGTCTTTGCGCTAATAGACTCTCCACTTGTGCTATAAAGCTCGAGATCACCTCTTTTCAGACCTTTGATATTCTATAGTCACTGTAATAAATTACAAATGTGTGATCCACAGATGATATCCAATACCCAAATATCAAAGTCTGAATCACTCAATGAAAAATAAGTTTATATCATATACATATCTTTTGGTGTTACACTTGCATCCTGCTTCAATCTTGCAAGATAATTCTTGCAATTATACTCTCAATATCTAAATTTTTCATAAATAATATCCATACGGACATCATTACCTTCTCATTATTACTGACCAATCTAGGGTCAGAAATATCCAGAACATCAGAGTTTTTTTCGATATAAACCTAATTTGCAAGTTTCTCAATCAATCCACATAGTTGTATCGGTCAACATAGTTTTATCTATGATATCAAATAATAGTATAAGCAGACCACTCATATTTGACATGCATAACTAGATGAGAATTTTTAAACTAGTTATGTCTCCCACTATTTTATCGGATACCATAGCCCTCTCCTATGGTAAACGAGATATATTTTATATTTATCTTAGTAAAATTGAGATCTTAATTCCTCATAATAATCTTGTGTTAACACAACAAATCCATATGAGTTCATAGGTAGGAAACTCTTTCCAATTACGTCTCATGCAATTCTCAATATTTTATCTTGGTCTCTAAAATATTATTAGCCATGTGTTAACACAACAAGCTATAATATTTTAGTTAAGTAAGACCCTTCATTTCAATACAGTCAAAATCGAATATAACTGTCCTTGTGTTAGCACAACAAAGTAGTATATCCAAAATTACCGTAAGCATCATTTATGCACTAAAATTATGTTATATCAATCTTTATGACAAACCTTATGGTAACACAACAAACTAGTCATAGTTCATGATGTAACATTAACCTAGCATGAAGGAGGGCCCTTAGTAGTGTTTAAAATACTAAGCTACCTTCATTTAAGATTGAAACTAATTCAATTGGCTAGAAAAATATTAAGATTGGTGGGGGTCCTCCCATTACTTTTCTTAGACACCAATAAAATTGAACAGGCCAGCAATAGAACCAATTAAATAACCACCGCATTTGAAACACTCTTTAGACACCAATTAATTAATCGATTCAAAAAAATAGGTCAGCTTCTGCTTCACAATACTACGACTTAATATAATTTTTATGAGGGATTTAATGGTCTCAAACACATCCTAATTCAATCTATCACAAGAATGCACTATAATAGTTGTATCTTAATAATCATAACAACTAATTATGGCATCTTATCATATCTCTAAGATATGAAAGTAGAATCATACAATATGATTATAACTAAACATTTCAAACATATCATATATGCATGAAGTTCTAATAACGTATGAATATAAAATACTCTTTTCACGATTCTTCTTTTTGAAACATCACAGTGGCACCCCTACATGCCATAAGAGTACCCTATTGAATAGGAAGAGAGGATCTCTAAACCCTACTTGCTCTTATGACTGGACGGCCTGGTGATGAACTCCAATTAGAGTACTAAGCTACTAAAAAATTTTACACATATATCATATATTTTATATTTAAAACATATCTCTAAGACATGATATGGTTTGGATGTTCAATCGGGTTCAACCCTTGACCCAACTTGAACCAAACTAAAAACTCATGCTTGATCACAATCAAGATAATAATTTAATCTTTGATTACATAAATCAAGATAGGCTCTGATACCATTGTTAGGTTTTGGTGGCACAGCGGAAGGGTTAGGTGTTTAAAATTTTCATTCAAAGCACCCAATGCACCGGAAGCCCTAATGCCCAGAAACTCTTTACTATAATAATCAAAGCATAATAAATATAAATTAGGATAAGAAAAATATCTATAGAACTAATCTCAATTTTTACAAGGTGTCCAAGTGTCCATCCTCCAATGGTGATCCACATAGAAATTGAACTAAAAATAGTGCTCCTTCTTTATTTTGCTTCAAGAGTTCTAGCCCCTAGAACTCGACTAGCCTCATACCGATCAAGTTTTTTCAAGAACCTGACCTCATTTTCTTAGAACCTCCTCTGGACTTCTGATTTTCCTTTTTTAGGACCCTTATAACCCTTGTTAGGACCAGATAAGGCTTTGTCTTAAATCCCAAAGCCTGGTCCTAAAACTAAGATAGGTTGTAAGAAAGAAAGGAGAGCAACAAGAGAGAAATTGGAGACCCCTCTTAGATTCATCGGATACCCAGTGCCCAGACCTATTTATAGCCACCAAAGAAATGCCAAAAGAGAGGGACATGCCTTATCTAAAAGGCATATCTGATCTGATTATCAGAGATAAGAGTTCCTTCAAGCAGAAGGACTCTTATCCATGATACATCGATCAGCACCTTGGTCTGCGCGCGTGCAACCAAAGAAGGGATGTTTTCACATCCCTTCTCAAATCAAAAAAAATTTCAAAAATCCATGTGAATTTGAGATTCAATCTAAATTCTAGAAAAACAAAAATAGCAATAAACCTCTCACAGAAGGATGCTATCCTCACACCTCTTCACGTGAGTGCTGATCACCACATGTGCAGGCATCAGGACCAACTTATGGAATCCGTTTGGTATCCAGATAAGTCTAAAAAAATTTTAAAATAATTATCAAAAATATCTTATCAAGTGAAGAATGTTATCACCAAAAATCATCCCAATATGAATTAATTTGATTGGGATAATGACTCTCCAAATCATGGAGAGATGTGATGCTTCTGCACGCACGTGTGAGACATCCTTCTTTTTAAATTTTTTCTCTACCCCATAAATTCCAGAAAAAATATATCTCATACTTTAAGATATATACCAGAGGATGAAAAGTGATGTGAGCTACCACACATAATTTAATCCCATAAAAAATAAATTTTTTCTTCTGCCCACGCCAACACTTGTACGCAGAACCTATTTTGCACCAAGAGTCCACCACAACTTTGACTCTTCATAATTGGTGTTAACATGGGATGTGGTGCCTCAATTTGGGCTGCTTCCAAGTGGTATGACCTGACCTAAATGTCTACCAAATTGGGCTAGCTAATTAGCAAGAGATGGGACCAAATTGGTCTCCAAAGGAGCAAGGGTTTCCACACATGCTAGCATGCTTACCGGAACCTTGATTGAATCCAAAATTCCAATCAATCTTTTTCAAAAGGATCCTTGGCCAATTTCTATATGTGTGTGACTCATTGGGTTCTACATCTAGCCAGTAGTAGATCCGAATAAAGCTACAAATGGATCGGGTTGATCCGTGATCCGACCCGATCCGACCCGGTTAGACCCGATCCGAACCCATTTAAAAGACCCATGGAACCGGGTCAGGTTCAAATATTGGACCCATTTTCTTTTTTGGGTCGGGTTTGTATTTTTTGAATTTGGTCCCGACCCGACCCATGAAAATTTTTGGATTAATTTGGATCTAAAGATGTATGATCCGATTCGACCTGACCTGATCCGGATCCAAATATAGGATCCGAATCTAATTTAACTATTTAAGTGGCTCACCCAAAACTAGCATTAAGAAAATTATCTCACAGGATTTCCTATAAGTCCATAGTTTATTATTTCATTCACAGAATCTCAGTCTTCATTTGCTTCAGATCTCGGTCTTCCTCTTCCCTGTTAAATCCCAAATTTTTCCTGTCTGCTCTCTGGTCCCCATGGGAAAATTTTTCCCAAATTTGTTCAAATCTCGATTCTCCGGTCAGTGTCTCCCTCAAGCTTTCTCCGATTCTCTCTGTCTCAGCATCTCCCTCAAGCTTTCTCTCCATCTCGGCATCTCTCTCGGGCTTTCGTCTCGGCATCTCTCTCTCAGGTATGAACTCCTCCCCACCGTCCTCCTCCCTATTGTCCTCCTCCAACTCCACTACTCTGGCCTCCTCGCATCTGCCACGATTAGTTTACTGCACCTGCGGCAGCCCCTTCGCCTTCGTGGCCTTCCGCTGCTACCATGGGCCGACACATCCCGTCGTCGATGTCCGATCTATGTGCACGCAACCCCCCTACCCCATCACTGTAGGCAACCCCCTATCCCCCCGGGGCTCCACCTTCCTCCCCCATCGCTACAGGGAACCCTACCCCCCTCCTCCTCCACCATCGGAGATCGATGCCCTCATGCCCCATCCAACTCTTCCACCTTCCTCTTCCTCTGCTCGAACACACCCCCTTGGGGCTCCACCTTCCTCCTCCTCTACCCTCAGATGCCCCTCCTCTTCCGACGATACCCACCGCTTGCGCTCCTCCGATTCTGACTGCCACTTCCTCGGCTTCGTCGTTGCCCTCTCCCACTCTATTCATGGCCGCAAGCTCTCAGATCTGATTGTAGTAGACTTTTATTTTTGTTTATTTAATTATTTTAGACTTTTAGTTTCCATGTTCTTTCAGACCCGATTGTAGTAGACTTTTAGTTTTGTTTATTTTAGGCCCACTCCCTCTCCCAAGATATATTTTAGACTTTTAGTTTTCATGTTCTTTTATATGTCTGAAGATATAGGTTTTGTTTTATTTTGTATTTCTAATGTAATTAGTTGTAATTTATGCTTGTTTATTTTTATTTAATTCTATGTGAAATAGGTTTATGTCTGTGATGGGTAGCAATGAAAATACAGTTGAAGTTTCAAGTGCACTTGGTTGTAGTTGTTCGC
This sequence comes from Elaeis guineensis, assembly GCF_000442705.2. Taxonomy (NCBI): domain Eukaryota; kingdom Viridiplantae; phylum Streptophyta; class Magnoliopsida; order Arecales; family Arecaceae; genus Elaeis; species Elaeis guineensis. Next base: position 31,396,810 of record NC_026005.2, on the reverse strand, counting down.
AACCAGTAGAGCCCTCTAATATAGATAGCTCTAAAATGAGCAAAAGAAGGAGGTCTGAGATATGGAATCATTATTCTGAGGTAGAAAGCCAGAAAGACAAGGCTAAATGCAAGTATTGCCATGTTATTTTTTCAGCTGATCCTAAAAATGGGACAAGTCATCTTCACAAACATACAAAGAACTGTAAGTCAAAAAAAAGTCTTGATAAGAGGCAGAAACAGCTAATAGGTAATATGACATGAAAAGATGGTGTTGCATTGAATGAGTTAACTCCTTATTCATTTGATCAAGAGAAAAGCCATGAGGACCTTGCAAGAATGATAATTCTACAAGAGATGCCATTTACAATAGTTGAACATCTGGCTTTTTGGATGTTTGTTAGAAATCTTAGAAGTGAATTTTATATTGTTTCAAGGACAACATTGGCATCCGATTGCTTGAAAGCATATGAAAGGAAAAAAAGAAGACTATATGAGTTGTTTAAAGCAAATTGTGGAAGAATTAGCTTAACATCTAACATGTGGACATCAAATCAGACATTGGGATATATGTGTCTCACTGCACATTACATCACTAATGATTGGAAACTTAAAAAGCATATTATCAATTTTAAGATGGTGCCTTCACCACATACAGGCTTAGTCATTAGTGATTGTATTGCAAGCTACATTTCATCTTGGAACATTGAAAGAAGGTTAGGTTCAATTACCCTTGATAATTTGTCAGCAAATACAGTTATGGCCACGGAACTTCAAAGACAATTTAGAAGAGACTTACTTTTAGATGGTAGGTTCTTTCATGTGCATTGTTGTGCACATATTCTTAATTTGATTGTGAAGGATGGGTTGAAGGCAGTGGAGGGTGCTATTGTTAGGATCCGAGAGGCTGTTAAATTTATAAAGTCATCTCAACCAAGATTGGAAACATTTATGGAAATTGTCAAACAATTAAAAATGAATGGCAAGAAAAGGATATGCATAGATGTACCTACTCGTTGGAATTCTACATATCTCATGCTAAATGATGCTATACAATTCAAAGAAGTATTTATGCGACTTGAGGCTCAAGATCCTAATTTTAAAAATGCACCAACTGAAGAAGATTGGTCTCAAGGCACCATTATTTGCAACTTTTTAAAGGTTTTCCATCACATAACTGAATTGTTTTCACAAACAAAAAATACAACTACAAATTTATATTTCTATGAGATTTGGAGAATACAAATGCTTCTAATTCAAGAATCTAGGAGTTCAAATGTAGTTGTGATGATGATGACCTTAAAAATATAAAAAAAAATTGACAAGTGTTGGAAAGATTGCTCTCACATTCTTGCTATCAGGATTGTTCTTGATCCAAGACATAAGATGAAGCTTATTAAGTATTGCTTTCAGAAAATCTATAGTAATGGTGATCGTGCTTCAATTGAGATCAATAAGGTGCATGATGTTATTCAAAGTCTGTATGATTATTATATAATTTTGTATGGTGCACATGGCTCTCATGTTCAAGTGGAGGAGATGGTGTCTACATTTCAAGATAGAGGAGATGAGAGTCTTTTCATGCAAGATTATGAAGAATTTATTCAAGAAGTAGAAGTTACTCAACATCTAAGTCAGAATTAGAGATCTATTTAGAAGAGAAGGTATTTTATGATCTCTAATTTATATATCTGCATTAAAATATAATTCAATATTGCTAATAAAATAACTTGCAATGTATTTTTTTTTAAAAAAATAGATTCATCCTCAGGGGATCAAAATTTTGACATTCTAGACTATTGGAGAATTAACAAATCAAAATATCCAATATTGTCTAAGATAGTTCGTGATATATTGGCTATTCCAGTGTCTACTGTTGCATCTGAGTTTGCCTTTAGTACTGCTGGAAGGGTTTTGGATGATTTTCGTAGTAGCCTATCCCCCAATATCGTTGAGGCCTTAATATGCACTCAAGATTGGCTTCGAGACACCTTGCCTTATATTGCAGGTTCAATTTCTAAAATATTCATAAACTTTGTCATACATTATGGTATTAAAATTTTATAATTTTTACTTTCATTATTTTTTTATACATAGATACAAACTATAAGATTGAAGATTATGAAACGGCTATTATCATTGATGCTGATGATTAGCTCATACTGGTAATAATTAACTTTATTATTATGTTTATATTGTTAATTTTTATCTTAAAAGTACTTGCATATTTCTTTGCCTTCTATATATTTTTATGTTTTACTTTTCTTTGGTTGTTATAGGTGCTACATCATCTTGGGAGATCTTATTTACAGCTAGAGTGTGGATATCATTCTGATTCACTAATGTTTCTTTTAGTTTATCTTATATTTTCTCAAGCAAGATACTGTATTTTCATGATACTGTGTCTAATTTTGCTATATTGTTACAAGCTGGTGCCACACTCATATTGCTACCACATTTTATCTAATTTGGTTGTTGAATGCTCAAGTTTAGTTTATGAATTTTTTTTTTTCTAAAGTAAAAATGAACATTGTAGCTTGATTATTCTAAAGAAAGAAAATTTATTCTAAACCACATCTCTTACTAACTTGCACATATCTAAATAAACCATTTTAACTACTTAGTGTGATATTTAATGATTTTGAAATCATATAATCTTTTCTTGATTCTTGCAAACATCATGACCTTGGAACACCTGGACAATGTTGTCCAGACAATACATATTGAAGAAGCTTTAACCAGAATGGTGCATAAATCTAACTTCCTATGTGCATATTCACTTCTTTTCTATATCTTTTTATAGCAACATAGAGGACATGGCACGGGATGGTGGTAGTATTTAGATGCTGAAGAAGAAGTTCTTTTTAGTAAGTGGTTGACATGCATCTTCTCTTTCATTGGTGTCATATAAGATCTAATATGGTGCCTACTATTGTTATTTGCTGTCATAGAGATGCAAATAGAGCTAGGGCAATTATGCATGATTGATAGTGTTGCAACGATATACCGACCCTTATATGACATGATCCAGGTGTGTTTTTAGCAGATATATTGTAAATTATATAATTTTCTAAATTCTAATCAAGTCTCGGATCTATGAATTGTACAAGGAATTATAAGTTGGATAAGTGAGACTGAGAGAGGAAAAACAACTTGCAAAAGCGTGAATTTGAGAATTACTCTTCATGGTGAGTGAATCGTGTTATTTTTTTTATTTCCATTATAGTAACTTCAAGTTTAAACTTTAACAGCCTGAAATTCTTTTTTTCCCCCTTATTGAAAAGTGGGAGGTTTTAATACAACCATATGTTTTATAAATTTGAGGAAGAAAGGGCTTTCATTTAATTCAGTTCATATTCATTGCCTACCGATAAAACGTATAATGCACCTTCTTGGATGATTGGATGCTATATTTTGAGAAAAATAATCATCCTTCCCATCTCCATTTTGCTGGTTTTGTTCGGTATGATTGAGACCCTTCTGTTCTTCTTTTGAAATTCTAGTAGATCGAAATGGAATTCGAGGACCGATACCGGCCGGCTCAGACACCTAAATATGATTGCCTTCTCTTTGGTATGTATTCTGCTTTGGAGTTTTGTTCTGAGACATACTATTTGAGCAAAGCAAATATTTACCAACTCTATGCTTTGTAACAACATATAGATCTTGACAATACTCTGTACCCTTATAGCTCAGGCATAGCAACCGAGTGCCGCAAAAACATTGGAGGTGTGCATTTACTTCTCTGAATTTTGTTGATAGTTTCTCTGTATCATGTTTAGAGAGTTTACAGCGGGCACGTCTGGCTCACAACTATTGCTATTATGTTTAGATTATATGGTCGATAAGCTAGGGATTGAGGAGAGCAAGATCCCATACATGTGTAATGTACTGTACAAGCACTACGGGACAACCATGGCCGGTCTAAGGGTGTGATACATAATGTTTTCTCCTATTTTCAATATCTAAAATTACTATTCTGCTTGTTTCCTAATATGTTTTCTGCTATATGTTGCCCAGGCCATTGGCTACAATTTTGATTATGATGATTACCATAGGTGATGAATGCCACATTTTCCATCCTTGTCGGTCACTACATTCGATGCCTATAATTTTGTGATAGTCTATGTTATATTAACCATATATTTGAAGGAACCAGATCTAGGGTTTCAGGGTTAGATCTTGAAACTTTTTCAAGATCATACAGCGGAAGACTAAAATAAATCAAAATTTATTTTCTAAGATCAGAAAATCCCTAGATCTAAGATCCTATTACATGATTATTACATAGCATTAAATCAAAAATTAAAATATATATAAATATAGTATGAACTACATGTTGATCATATCAACATGTTTCTATACTAGCTACATCTAATGTATGTATTAAATAATAGATCAGATCTATTACCTTGCAAGTTAGACGCTCTAACCTCGCTGATCCGGGCTTAAGGATGATGTTGCAAGCCGCACACGCGTCTGGCCTCTAGGAGTCGTCCACACGAGCCCACGAATCTCGATCAGAAGTCCTGCTTCAGGAAATCAGCACAGTATGCTAGTACTGCGCTGATCCTTCTTTGATGGTTGATCAGGTGCCTCCTTCTTCTTGATTTGGACTCTTCCAAAGATAGAAAGTAGAAGGAGGAGTTTCAGATCTGAGACACTCTCAGGAAACTCAAGATGGAGGGAGGAAAGATATGAAAACAAAAACCCAAGAAGAAGACCCTCTTCTTCTTCACGTTTTTCTCTCTAGACACCCAAACTTGCATCTTTAATATCTCCACGACCCAAAGGTATTTATCTTTGATTTTTGGATGGTAGAAAGGCCTCTCAAATATCTATCTCTCTTTAAAATTTTATGAAGAAACTCATCTTATATAGAGAGATATGATAGAGTCCTTGTCTAGGTCAAACACCTAGTCAAGGCTTATCCAAACATGGCAAGTTAAGGGACGCCCAACTCTTGAGCACCTCCTCCATATTTTCATGCATGGATCACCAGAAAAGGGTGTACAATGTAAGCCCTAAAAGCCATGAAAATTCCAAAAAAAATTTCGGTGCAAAATTGAAAGAGTTTTGGATTTCTAAAACTCTATCTCATAGAATTCGAAATCCAAACTTATTCCTTTTAGATTTGATCCAAATCACCTTCCATGTAAGAAAGAAGAGAGGAGACCTTTTGTGAACGTGGGAGAGATCTGGGAGAGGGCTTTTGTCACACAAAATAAGTGGAGATTGGCGTTGAATAAGAGAGAGGGCGTGGAGAAGGTTTATGTGGCGCAAGGTGGAATCCTAGTCCTACTAGGATTCTGTCTCATAACTTGTTTTAATTTGGTTTTCCAAACCAAATCAAATCAAAATTAGATCAACCCAATTAAAATAGGTCTTAACCTAATTAGGAACCTAATTTAATCAGATTAAATTAGATTTAAATCTGATTTAATTTTCTAATCAAATTAGAAATTAGATTGACCCAAGTCCTAGTTGAACTAGGACTAGTCTTTCCTTGCACTTGGCTTATCCAATAAATCAATTGGACTTGATCCAATCAAGCCCAAACTAAATCTAATTAAATCATATTTAATTAGACTTAATCTCAGCCCATTGGCTTAATCAAATTAAGCCAATTAGCAATCAAATTGCTAATCGATCCTCCTGCAACACTTGCACTGGGTTAAATGTCAATCGTATTGATTATTTAACCCTATAATGATTCTTAATCGTTGATCAACCATCCGATCGGATCATGAACTCTAATGTGTGTGACCTCATAGGTCCGAACCTAAGTCGGTAGCATAGAAATAAATTTCTATACCAATCGAAGTGACCATCTAGCAATGGTACCCGACGTCCGGATAGGTCGGATGTGTAGAACAACATCCTTAGAACCCATGCGGATATAGTTTTCATATAATTCATCCCCTTGACCAAAATGATCATAGGACACCCCAGAGCTCAACTGTCAACTCTGATCAGGTTGTCCACATTGTATTTCAAAAATATCAAATCCATCTGATGGATTACCCTGGCCAAGGTTTTGCTAAATTGAAATACAGCGACTCATTCTTCTCCAACTCTTGGAGTGGTCAATCCCATCTCGATCACACTCTGACTTCGCAAGTACTTGACTGTGCCCAGAAGCCTTCCGTCCCTGAATTAGAAATTCAGTTAGTCCAGTACCAAAGCACAGTGAGTTGCTTGCAAGTCAATGAGACGATCTCAAGTCTAAGGGACATTTATACCTATATCCCATCAGAGACATTCTCGACAGCAGAATGCTCTGGAGTTGGTCACATTCAATGACGATGTACCCTTACATCTCACCTGTATGCCATACCAGTGTCTCCACACTCCTTGGTTAAGAGGACAACCAACCCATATGGCTACAGCGACCTATGCTTGATAGAAGCTGTCATCCTTATTAACAGCCTATCATTTGGTTGTGAACAGTTTTAAGGACTAATCGATAAATCCTCTCTTTATCGAACTTAAATAGTCCTAAGGACTTCATCATAACAACGGAGTTCATTAGAAGATGAAAGCTTATGATGAAGATGCCAAATATATTTTATTTATTAACAAATCAATTACAATACTTGGTTGCTCAACCGTCAACAGCTTGACGATTGGCTTTTTGGGACACATTTCCCAACAACTCCCACTTGTCCTAAAGTCACTCGACACAGTATCTAATACCCATCTTCGACTTGTGGTTGTCGAACTCCTTTATTACCAAGGCTTTAGTGAAGGGGTCGGCTAGGTTCTCTTTTCTGTCGATCTTCTGAAGGTCGATGTCACCTCGATCCACGATCTCTCAGATCGAGTGGAAGCGGTGTAAAATATGCTTCATCCGCTGGTGTACTTTGGATTCCTTCACCTGAGCTATGGCACCAGTGCTGTCGCAGTAGAGCAGGACTGGACCATCGAGGGAGGGTGCTACTCCGAGCTCGTTGATGAATTTCCTCAGCCACACAGCTTCCTTCGCGGCATCTGATGCTGCGATATACTCTGCTTCACAAACAGAGTCTGCCACAGTATGCTACTTGGAACTCTTCCAGCAGATGGCTCCATCATTCAGAGTAAAGATATAACCCGACACACTCCTGCTGTCATCATGGTCAGATTGGAAGCTGGAGTCTGTGAACCCCACAAGTTTCAGATCTGACTCGCCATAAACCAACCATTGGTCCTTAGTATTTCTCAAATACTTAAGGATGGCTTTAATCACTTTCCAGTGATCTTCTCCAGGATCAGATTGGTATCTACTCACTACTCCTAGTGAGTATGCCACATCTGGTCTTGTACATGTCATGGCATACATGATAGATCCCACGGCTGAAGCATATGGGACTCTACTCATACGCTCTCTCTCTTCAGGAGTTGTCGGACAATCCTTCTTAGAGAGAGAAATTCCATGGCCTATCGGTAGATAGCCCTTCTTGGAATTCTTCATGCTGAACCTCTTCAGCACAGTATCTATGTACATGGACTGGGATAACCTAAGCATCCTTTTAGATCTATCCCTATAGATCTTCATCCCTAGGATGTAGGATGCTTCACCCAAGTCCTTCATGGAGAACTATGATGACAATCAAACTTTTATTCCCTGTAGTGCGGGGATGTCATTCCCGATTAAGAGAATGTCATCTACGTACAAGACAAAGAATACCACAACTGGACCATTTGCCCATTATAGATGCAGGGCTCTTCTCCATTCTTAATGAAGCCATACATTTTGATCACCTTATCAAAATGCATGTTCCAACTCCGAGAAGCTTGCTTCAATCCATAAATGGATCTCTGAAGCTTGCGCACCTTAGACTCATCTGTGGATGTAAACTCCTCAGGTTGTATCATATACACCTCTTCGGTCAGCTCTCCATTTAGGAAGGCTATCTTTACATCCATTTGCTAGATCTCATAATCCAGATGGGCAGCTATTGCAAGTATTATCCGAATGGATTTGAGCATTGCTACAGGAGAAAATGTCTCGTCATAGTCAATACCATAACGTGAAGATACCCCTTGGCAACCATACGGACTTTATAGGTCTCCACCTTTCCGTCTGCGCCCCTCTTCCTTTTGAAGACCCATTTACACCCAATGGGTTTAACCCCTTTAGGTGGGTCAACCAATGTCCATACATCGTTGACCTTCATGGACTCCATTCGGATTTCATGGCTTCAAGCCATTTCTCGGAATCAGGTCTCTGCATAGCATCCATATAGGTGATCGGATCCTCATTATTCTCATCAAGTTCGATGGGATCACTGTCCCGGACCAAGAAACTGTAGTATCTATCCGGCTGACGCGGTACTCTACCGGATCGCCTTAATGGTGCAGGTATATTGGGCTTCGGATGTGATCTAATCATATCTGACTCAGGTTCAGCTATTGGTGTCGGTCCTTCTACCTGTTGAACTTCATCAAGTTCAACCTTAGAGGCAACGGTTCCTTCACCAAGGAACTCCTTTCTAAAAAGATTGCCTTAAGGTTGATGAACACCTTTTGTTCATCAGCATGGTAGAAAAAATATCCTTTTGTCTCTTTGGGGTACCCTATGAATGAGCATTTGTCAGACCTAGGTCCAAGTTTGTCTGTGACTAATCGTTTGACATAGGCCGGGCACCCCCAGACCCTAAGGTGTGAAAGTACTGGCTTACGCCCTGTCCATATCTCATATGGAGTCTTAATTACAGACTTACTTGGAATCCTATTTAACAGATAACAGGCCGATTCGAGTGCATATCCCCAGAAGGATATTAGCAAACTAGCAAAAACCCATCATAGATCGGACCATGTCTAACAGAGTCCGATTCCTCCTTTCAAACACACCATTATGCTGTGGTGTTCTTGGAGGAGTCCATTGGGAGAGAATCCCATTCTCTCTTAGATATGTGAGAAACTCACTAGAAAGATATTCTCCTCCTCGATCAGATCGAAGAGTTTTAATACTCTTTCCAGTTTATTTTTCTACTTCACTTCGGAATCATTTGAACATTCAAATGAATCTGACTTATGTTTCATCAGATAGGCATATCCTTATCGGGATAGGTCATCCGTGAAAGTTATGAAGTAGAAATATCCACCTCTAGCACTGGTGCTCATGGGCCCACATACATCAGTATGTACTAGGCCAAGAGCTTAGTAGCTCTCTCACCTTTTCCCAGTAAAAGGTGACTTGGTCATTTTACCAAAAAGACAGGACTCACAGGTTGGAAGTGATTCACAATCACTGGCTTCGAGGATTCCCTCTTGAGTCAACCTGTTTATTCTGTTTTTGTTTATATGACCTAGCCTCCAATGCCATAAGTAGATATCTAACACACTATCTAATATAGGGTGCTTGCCAGTAGAATAGACTCTTATCAGGCTTGATCTTTTTGGTCTGGCTCTGCACTGATGTCCTAGCCTGAACTTGCACCTTCTTTACTTTCTTCTTCTTGTTCTTCTTCCCTTTCTCAAAAGGTCGAGAACCAGAAGACGAACCTCCCACTAAGTTCACCGACTCCTTGTAAAGTTGGTGATCCTTCTCAAAGTTTTGAAGCAACCCCAGTAACCCGTGGTAGTTCTCTTCAGGCTTTGTCATTCTATAATGAGTGAGGAATGGGAGATAAGACTTGGACAGCGAGTTCAGTATTGCATCTTTCCCAAGCTGCTGATGCAAGGGAAAGCCGAGCTTGCTCAATCATTCCATCAGCTCGATCATGTACAATACATGATCAGTGACAGAGGCACCATCCCGCATTTTGGCATTGAAGATGGCACAACTATCTGTTGCCTCTCCACGTCATCGGGTGTGCCAAAGGCATCCTCCAACACTTGAAGCTTGTCCTTTGGCTGAGCCGTCTCGAATCTGCAACTGAACTCATCACTCATGATAGCTAGCATGATACAGCACACCGTGGTCCGATCACTGAGCCACTTCTGGTAAGTATCTCTGACTGTTCCACATGCATTGACAGCTGGCTCCTCAGGTGCAGGATCCATTATCATATATAGGATCCGTTCATGCTCCAGGACTATCTTCAACTTCGGTACCAGCTACCGAAGTTGGGTCCCACCAACTTATCATTGTCCAACAATGATCGGAGCGATAGGGAAGTGGCCATATTTGCACAAAGGAGAACCATAACCTAATTAGTAATTGATTCATTAACCTAAAGATTTGGACTTTAATCAAAAGGTTTCTCCCACTATTTTATTCGAATTGGTAGCCTCTACCTCCAACTCGAGGAATTACCCTAATTCCTTAGCGGGTACTAGAATCCACTTAGACTGCACACAAGCCCAACTTTGGTTGGTCAACTCATGTACATCTAAGGGTAGGTTCATAACCAATGTTTCTCTAAACAATTCTAGTAATTTAATTTTGCCCCAGAAACCTAATCAGTAGGCTTTGGCCTCCACTGTAAGGATCCAGTTAGGTCCAACCATTAACATGATCATACTTGGTGTATCTAACCAACGAATGATTAAGCCAACTTTGGTTGGCTCACCTAACCACCATTAGAGAGATACTTCCAAGTCGTCATATGATGAGTGATAATTCCATTAGTCAACAAGCACCAGGCCTTTGGGTCTGCAATGATTATTGAGTTCATGGACTCATTATCAAACACCTTAATGGGAGGCTATGACTCAGTTATCTCCATAACTTTATCATTTTAAGGACCTAATAATTTTAGAGGATTTAAATAATTTAGAGGATGAGGTCAGATGAACCAGCTTATCATGATCCTCCCACTGGCTTCACCAAGTCAGCTTAAGGGAGACATTAAGGGGCTGGTCTAGGAGCACCTAAATCAGTCACACTGATTTACCTAGCTGACATGGGTCAGCTCGAATAGTCAAATGATCCAATCAAAACATAATTTCACCAAGAGGCCAGGTAAGTTCGATCAGTGGGAGGGTCTGCCAAAGCTTGCCTTAGACACCATCAGAAATGGCCAGGTAAGCGGGCTCCCAATTAAAAACCACCGGTCTGGTTTACCTTAGACACCAACTGGTTTAATTAGTTTCGATTAGATCAACCTAACAGTTCGTGCTAGACCGCTTAGCCAAGAATCAAGTCTATTTGGTTCTCGTTAAAGACATGGACTTGACCAACTACAACTATTGTAATTGATCTAGAGAATCCTTGACCTAATCTAAGACACAATTGATTAGATTTAGTCAATTCTCTAATTAAGTCCATCTTTAATCTAACCATAGGTCTAACCCAATTAATGGACCTAATTCCACTAACCCATTAACCCAATGTGTTATGATTTGTGTCTTAGGTTCTTCAATTCACAATCCTAGAACCTAATCAAACAACTTCTTAATTCTTAATTAAGTTTTGGCTGAGGG